>NC_068360.1:16546608-16856608 GCF_020536995.1 Dreissena polymorpha
AATTATCCAATACCGAACAACTTCAGTGCCTCAGCGCTTTGATTATAACTGATCACCGCAGTAGGGCTTAAGAACTTATTGTTCTACTCATACTTACAAATTAAAAATATGACTTCTGTTGGTGCTGAAATTCTAAACATTGGGAAATAATAATTACCAATCAAAAATATTATTAAAGTACTTAAAAATTGAAAAGTCTTGTAATAAAACATTATATTGAGAATAAAATATGTTCGTGAAAAAAGGATTATCTCACAACATCAAACGTGTGAACGTTTCGTAATCGAAAAAAAAACCAGGATGGTGCAAACAAATCTGCTTGAGTTTCCAAAATGATGTACTATTTTAGGTCCAACCATTTTCAATCTTGTATGTATTAATGGGCCCACATTATGTATGTATGTATGGGCCCACATTATGTATGTATGTATGGTCCCACAATATGTAAGCATGTATGGGCCCGCATTATGTATGTATGTATTGGCCCATATTATTTGTGTATTTATGGACCCACACTAGGTATGTATTTATGGACCCACATTATGTATGTATGTTTGTATGTATGTATGGGCCCACATTATTTATGTATATATGGGCCCACATTATGTATGTATGTATGTGCCCACATTATGTTTGTATGTTTGTATGTGTGTATGTATGTATGGGCCCACGTTATGTATGTATGTACGGACTTAATGTATACATTTGTTGTACTCGCATTATTTTCTTTTGATATGTTTACAGCAAAGAACACGGTAAAAACAACATGTTTTCTGTTTACAGCAAAGTACAAGGTAAAAACAGGTTTTCGCGTTTCATTACAGAAACAAACAAGACATCTCAGAACATCATCAACATAACAGTGCAGGAGAACCTCTTAGGTAATAAAATGTAAGGACATCATACACATCGAAGTACTGGAGAACTTGTATTGGTTAACGAACACGGACTAACAAACTAGTCGCAGTTAGTTTACTATTGGCTTACGATTACTGCATGGTTGTTTGGCAAAATGAGAACAATATTGTGATTTGGCTATTTAATATTTGCAAGATAATAAACCCATACACATGCTATAATCAGAATTCAAGCACCATGTACATATGAGTAAGCATTCATTTTTATTTCATGTATTTATAATAAATCCATTAATCTGATAACGAGTACATGTTTTCGGTCAGTTTTATTGTACACTCTGAACTAGATACGGGTTTAACAAATTCACATTAGATAGTAAAATCCAAGAGTTTCACAACATTGTAGGGCAAATACCACACATGACCAATAGTTTTTATAAAGTGTGTAAAGTAAACTATATGTGATGCAAAGTTGTCATAATCGACACATCTCTTGTAATTGGTGTGGACTGTGGGCACTTATCATACAAATTCCATAGCTCTATTTTATCCTATTTATTGACTCTAACCAATTTAGTCAAAACGGAAAGACCTTAAACAAAACAATGACACTATTTTTACTAACAGAGCAAAACAGGCGATACAACGACGTATGAATGAAATGAATATCAAAATAATTACGCTAACTTTCACATTACATAATACAAAATGTTTAATAAAGATAACAGTTGTGCAACTCACCAGGCTGGAATTAACGATTACAACGAGGGTGGAAATATGTCCCCTAGACGGTCTTGGCAAATTCAAGCGGAACTTTAAAAAAATATATATCGAATGACCAATCAGAATCTTGCATCGCGTCAGTTCTTAATTACGATTGAGCATAACAACTTTTGCATGGGACTTCATGGGTAAATGAATATTGACAAGAAGACTGAATCCCACGAATAGTAGAAGAAATTATAAGGATAGAAAGATAATTAATTGACCTGTTTTACATTATGATAAAATATCAATAAGTTCTTAAATAACATAACCATTCTTAGTTTAGGTATATAATGATATGAATTGATACCATCACATGCACATTTAAACTGATGCAGGGGACACGCGACCAGTAGAAAAGTGGAGGGAGGAACTGGATAAATCGGAAAATTGTTCCATATTACCTCTTGAAAAAAAATAAAATAATTACACTTATTTGCTATGTGAAACATTAACATGAAACATTGATTTAACATACCTCGAATTAACATTTAGTTAAAAATACCAATACTATTGTGCAATTTAATATGTAAAAGCGCAAATAATTAAGGACACATCTTAATTAAAATATATAAATAGAATAACATTTAAACAAACATATCAACACAAGCACGTGTGTTTAAATTGGTTTCAAAAGACTGGTTTCTTTTGTA
The DNA here is from genome assembly GCF_020536995.1 of Dreissena polymorpha. NCBI lineage: Eukaryota > Metazoa > Mollusca > Bivalvia > Myida > Dreissenidae > Dreissena > Dreissena polymorpha. The sequence goes on from NC_068360.1 coordinate 16,548,884, forward strand.
AGAGGAACAGAAAAATAACCATGGGCACACACGACCAGGAGAAAAGTGGAGCGTGGAATTAATCGTTCGATTAATCGAAGAATTGTGCTCAATTATCACTAGAAAATATTCAGATAATTACATTTATTTGCATTGTGAAACATGAACATGAATCATCAATTTAACAAACCTCAAATTAATATTTATTAAAATAATACAAATACAATTGGGCAATTTAATATACAAAATGCACACATAAGGAGAACTGTTTATTAAATAATATAAATAGAATAACATTCTAACAAACATATTAACCCAAAACTGAAAATAACCATAAACATATACTACATAGTGAATTGTATGCTATTTAATGCTCACAGTAGAATAAAGTAACGTCAAACTGTAAAACTTTATTATTACATCATATTATACATTTTATATAAACTAAATTAAATATTTGACATACAATATTCTGCATTTTTTTTATATCATGTTTTAATCCATGCAAATTAGACAAACAAATCGATTTTGAACTGGTGTCGCAACGGTAAAAGTCCACCATCTACACGTCGAAAACAGGTACGTTTCCTGGCGAAACACTGACAGTGGCCATGGTAAAGTAATAACCATCATCAAGCAAAATCTAAAAACTTCGCATCACTAAGAGCTCCGCAAAAGACTTGACACAGCAAACACAATCACACGAAATAATAGAAATGAGAGCTGGGGTATGAAATGTACGCCAGAATTGAAGCTGGCAAAAACTACCAGATAGCATACAGAGAGGTGAGGGCGAAGATGAAACAGGTCAAAGAGGAACGGTTTTAGGAGCAATGTATCAAAATTGATATTGAAATGATCACAGTCAGCAATTAGAAGGCCTACAGCTACCTCATGACCCTAATGAAGATCAGTCAGCCCAATGCCGGTGTAAATGCAGACGCTGACAGAAACCTTCTTATCAAGAGTGCCGCATGCCTGAATAGAACAACAAGAAGCACTTGTTTGGTTTCTTAATAATAAAATAAAGCTCCTATCCAGAGGATGATGTTAATAAGAATAAATTGTGCGCGTGTGTATTATATTACTATGCACTTTGAGCCTTTTCAACCCTTATATAAACATTTGGAAGAATACAAGGACACGATTGGAAGACACAGGAATACGATACAACATCTTGATATTAAAGCGGTTTATATCGCAAATGGTTCAATCTAAACAATAAAAGGAAGTCCGAGAGGTTTGGTTGTTGTATGTCTATCTGCGATTTATTATGGTATTTCTGGCAATCAGGAACAGTACTTTGTTCCGGACATTATAAGGATAGACATTTGAATCTATGGGTTACCACTCGGATATTCTTGTAATGTTATTTACTAACAAGTGTTTGATTCAAGTATATTTTAAGTACACGTCTAACAAAATCGAACTTTTTTATTGAACACAATCTAGAGATTGAACCCATCCAATTTCGTAGCAATCTAATTAAAGAATACTAGTTATCTTCCATTGATTTGATTTACACTTTAAATATCATTCCAAAAATTGTTCCGATATTCTGATTACTTGTATACACTTGTTAAATCTTGAATGAAACAAAATAAACGTGTTTCGTTTATTGTCGCACCTTGCTGTTCAAACTTAACAGAACTTAATGTGTGGACACTCCAATGAAAAATAAATTAGTCCAAGAAGAATAAATGATCGGAAACTTTGACCAAAAATAGACGGTTAACAAGTTTAGTGTTAAATTATCATGTGTATTAAATAGAAGACTAAATTAGGGTAATAAAATGGCGGATGCTATATTTTTAATTATTTCGACTTCATAAAGGCAGTTGCAGTCGTGTTATAGTGTTTGCACATGTAGCGGATAGTTGTTTTCTTTGATATTTTTAAGATCGACTTTTTTAAGAAAGGGAAAAATAAATTTGTTCGTGAGTGTAGTACTACTACTTTAAGAACAAGTGAAATAAATATAAATCCTTAACATAAACACCTTGCGCTTCGAATTTTCTTGTTATACTTTTATACAATAAAATTTATATTAAACAAAGTAAGTTTGTCACAAACGTCACGATTTGTTTATTCTGACGTCAATAAATGGCGTCATGTATTTTTAATCAGTATGGTTGGAAAAGAACGTCATGATTTCTGCGTCGCTGTAGCGAAATTCTAATTTAGTTGATTGTTGAATATATTTTTTATATGCACATGATCTTTAATCTTCTAAAAGCATTCATTATTTCGAGCAAAAACACTGACACATTGAAATATCTTGCGTTTTTATCATAGTTGCATTCAGTAAATGTACATTTTCAAAGAGATTAAACAATTTATTTTACCAATAAGATATAAATTAATGAAAACATATAATAACAAGTAAGCTACTGGTTGAAATGCAAATATGCAAAATCTTTATAACACAATCTTAAGCAGGATTTGTTTGTCTTTTGCGTAAGAATGCTTACCACAATATCTGACTATCAAAGACAGGTAAGCAAAAATGAACGTAAGTATGTTATGAACACAAGAACATATACACATTTCAATAAAAAATACGACAATACGACCGTTAACCGGATATCTTCCATGATTGAAACGTGTGTATTATCTATTTATTTACAATATTTTGTCTTCGACATTTCAGCTATAATCTTTACAATTAACACGCGTGTTGTTTTTTCTTTAAAACCAGACGTTTAAAATAAAATCAATGTTCATTATGTAAATGTATAAACCTTTGTAAATGAAACATAGAACACTTTTATTTTGGTACGTTATTACCTTACGTGAGTGCACTCATATTTATTGCGCTTATTAATAGAAATTTATTTTGAAATTGTGTAATGTGCTTTTTAAACATATCGAATGACTGCTGCATTACTTGAGAGTTGTTTAAATGAAAAGTTGCATCGAGTCATGATTCTGTAAAAGTCTGTTTAGCACAAACAACACACAGTGCAAGTCATGCTTACAGAGAAAATACAGGATCACTGCCCTCTCGTTTCGTGTAAAATCAGGTCAGGTTAAGGGTAAAAGAGCATAACAGGTTGCTGACCTCTCGTTTCGTAATACATCAGGTCTGGCTTAGAGTAAAAGAACGGAGAGGCTTGACGAGCCGTTGTTTTTATTTATGCCGCGCCTGATTATATTACAAAACGATGGGGTGGTAACTTGCTTTTCTGTTTATCATTATTGTACACGTCCCCAAAACAATAACTTCTTTCATTTTATTACCAAATATATTTGTAGCGACGCTGGATTATTTTAGAGTGAATGAATATGGTGTATGACGTTTGACGTGTTAATCGTGAAATCAAAAATCGTGTTAGATATAAAGCACACTGTTATATAGGCCAATTAAAATGTACTATATTTGAGCAATTCTACCGAAAACATCGTACTAAAACCAAATAAACGTGTGCCAGTTTTGCTTAGTGATGTACATAATTTTAAAAGTTTTGAAAATATCACATTTAGGCAATTGGCAAGATGGGGTTAATAATGTTAATAATGTTAATAATGTCATTGGTTGGTATTTTAGCAACAGTTTTTTGATCCATCTTACCACGCTTATAACGAATAATAACAACGCAATTACACACAAATGAAATTCCGTAATAAAACAAAAAGCTAGTAGCTTTTCGGTCCACACCCATTAAAGATACAGAGATACTGTTAAATAGTCATTTTGAGGCATGTAATAGCGATGTACGTGTTCTAAACCGCGTCTAGTTTGTTCACTACAGAAATGATTGCATCATGAAAGCTTCTTTGTACACGGATATCCAAAGAGCATAACTAAATCGCCGCCTTATAAGTGTATAGCTTCGCCATGGTTTATTTCTTCGTATGACCGAATCATATTAAAAATAACGTTGTTCTGTATAGGACGCTTATGAACGAGTATCGATAAAGCGAAAGCAGTCTGATGCTACTATAGTAACCGCCATATTTTCTTATGACGTGGCAGTGTATCTCAATATTGTGTTGCCATTATATTGCCGAAATGTCCAATGTACATAAATTTGTGCTGACAAATTTATATTGTATTAGTAAGATCATCTGAATCTCAGGTAAGCAACTGTCCCACATAAACGTTGTATTTGTTCAATATTTCTCAAAGAATCACTCTATCCATTTAAAGCAAACAGATAAATGAACTCTAAAGGATTCAAACGCGATAAATACATAACGAAATGTATTAAAATAATCGCCAAACACATGAGACATTACGGCCAAGACGGTTTGCTTTGTCTGAAAGACAACTCTGATATTAAAACTATTTTTTTAGCTCAATTTGCCTGGAAATCCTAATGGTTTGAGACATTATTGAGTACGTTTCATAAGTAGAATCAGTGCGTTGTGTCTTACGAGAAACTCTTTAAATCGAACCTGGAACCTTGTTGTACGAAGGCATTTAAAATATAAAAAAATGGTATTAAATATAAATCATAGTGCGTTGGATAATGGTACAAAAGATGAAACTGCAGAACAGTACAGAAAATCTCATATGTGCACATGTTAGAACTGAGCAATTTAGTGTTCTACTGGTTTTATCTCACACGCTGTCCCCATTTCACATACATATATAAGAATTTAGTACGTAAATGAGGAGTAACGTCATGAGAGTGTTTGTTCCGTTTCCAGTAGTTTTCCTTGGAATAATACAGACCATAAAGCCAAAATATACAACCAATATGAATGTCTCACTTTTAAGATGCAATGCGATTGTTTAGAAAATAATAAGCTACGTGAATTGTTGGAGTTTTAAGCAAATTACCTTTACTTCAAATAAAACCATTCTAAATTACTGATTTTAAAATAGTGCTCATATATAAGTAAGACTTATTCCATTCGTGCATAAAATATAACTACCAAAAAAGTGAACCAAAAAATAGTACTCACTAATCCCATATTATTTTATATTGATAGTAAGCTTAATTAACAAAAGTTAGTCTATTTATATATAAAAAAATACGAAGAAGTCATTTGTTTAATAGTTAAAATGAACAAACAGCTAAGAAAATGATAAGTGTGTTCTGCGTTTCGAAATGTATGCGTAAAATATAGTGTGACATTTATACTTTACACACACTATTAAACTTCACAAAGTAAGAGCTACGCATACTTAAAATTAAGAGCTTTGCACACACAATAATGTCAATTTCCTATTGTTTGAAGTCAAATCTGCGACAAAAGTATAAAAAGACTTGCGCTTTACCATCTGCCATCCAGATTATTATTAGTGTATTCAATATAAATTGGTCTAATGAAATCTTAATCATGGATGTTATGTAATAATTACCTATTACCGTCTCAATTGGTAATTGGTAATTCTCAATTGGGTAGAGCCCTCTGGGAAGACTTCGACATATCGTAATATTTTCCTGTGGCTTTGGTTGCACAATTTGAATTAATTAATCAATGTTCATAAATGTGAACTATTTTAAATGTACTCTTAGAGATATCACAAATCGGGAATGTAACGTATAATTGTTGCTGTTTTTTAATAAATCACCAAGCTCACACCTCGATGTTATTAACATTGTATTACAAGCATGGATCATAACGAAGATAGTAGGGTCTTTATAGAGTGGCCTTTGTATGTTAAAAATAATGCATAACTTTATCGCGCTGGAAATCATTAAGATTTTTTAAGATTACGTAAACGGTTTACATTCAAATAATATCACAACAAACGAATAATATTTGGCTAGTCCATTTTAGAACAATAATAACGCCCATCAGGGCGTTATTCATATTTTGTAATATATGTTTTCACTTATTTAAGCTTGCAATATTTAACAGAGATGTTGAAGACTATACTTTTGACATTACACCTAAACTATTTAAAACCAACATGAGCGCTGGAAATATTCGGTTTAAATATAACAGCGTTATTCTCATACGACATGTGCCGTGTTTTGATAAATTTAAAGCATCGATTAACATTTTATAATTGCATGCAAAAAGTTATGACAAAGTGTTGGGAAAATGAACTCATGATTGCATGATATCTACGTCGCAGATGAAATCCCTATAACTAATTAAAACTGAATTTCTATTGATACGTTAAAAACGTAATTTTAGTGAATTAAAATACACAATTACCTCGTTAAATTTCGTAATTGTGTAAAATGCACAATAAAGATGACTTATAACAATGTTGTATTTCAATTTAAGTACACAATTCATTATTACATAATGTCTTGATTCTATAACAGACAACACATCACAACAAATGGTACACTCTTGAATACGAGCCAATAATTCATAATAAGGGATGGGTTTCGATATCGACGTTGCAACTCTGCATGTTGTTGTTTTTTTAAGAGCTTGTACAAAATCAATAAAGAAGCTTCTTCCGTTCTGGTTACGGCGCAAGAATTATCACACATGTGTACATTGATTTATTAAAGACCGAAGTAGCTTATGAAGACTACCGTATGCTTACTACGGAAGATAACGAGGAGAGAAGTGAATTACATCCAGCAACCTTATTGTTGGACTTGCTTTTTGTGATGTGGCTTAAGTGTTTTGACTGCGTCGTGAAGTTTAGGCACGTCAGCTATCGTTGCTTCCTGATGGGTGACCGTATGTTATACCAGCAGATTCTTTTATTTAAAAGCTCTTCTTAAGCAAGTTATTAAAATTTTCTTTAACTAAATACAATAATGCATATTTATTTATCGATATATATTCCATTTCTATATTTCCTTTTAACAAGTATAACATACAACGCATTATTTACACTTTTCACCCCCTTTAGGTTACTGAACTTATTCCTCACTGTGTTACGAAGCCTGTGACATAACACACCTATATACATGTACTATAAAGAAATTACCAGTAAATGCACAAAGTACACGCCTGTGTATCAAACTTCTCGCAGTAGTTGCTTCCCTACACGAGTACTATTATGTTGTGTTTTTGAATTTATAAATTTATGTATTACAGGAAAGTCCATACCTTAAACTTAGTGTGAGACTTACTACAAATCCAATCCGTGTAAGTACTGCAGTAAGAAGGGATTATCTGTGGATACTACAAATTACATGTTGTAGCAGTAAGTATTGACATAAGAAGGGAGTGTATGTTGAACTATTAATTATATGCTTATCACATCAGACTACGCGCATCCCCATACTATTTTTACAAATTCACCGATACACATTAATAAACTAGTAAATTTGCAACAGTTGCGTATACTAGGCAGAGCGACTTAAACTGACTAAAAGGGTTTAACTTGTATTATAAATTTTGGTTGATTTGATTTCTGTTCATTAAGTTTACCCAATAATTTTTCGTATTAACAAAAAACCATATAAGGATATCATTTAAAATATGAAAAATATGATGAAATAACGAGTGACGATATAAGTCATTTTCAAATTGATAGACAGGACTATATCCAATATTATTTTTTGTTTTTATTCGATTTCTGTCCTGTAAATTAACACAATAGTATTTGATTATTTACATGAACCAAACAAGGATGATAATTGAAATATGACAATATATTGCCTGTAACATGTACCCGGTCAAGAAATAACTCAATAGTAAGCGACTCGACTTATCAAGTTGTAGCATTTTAAGTATGAAAAATTACAATCTGTAAACAATGACCATATATCGCCTGCTACTAAGTCCAAATACTACTCACTATCAAACATATGGACTTGACCATATCAAGAAATTAAAGGAAAATCAACTGGATTTGATATTAACTAAATTGATACCACTAAGTGAATTCCAGTATTAATAATTAACAGGTTAAAGCCCTCGTTTCCCTCATTTAATCTTAAATATGTACAATTCAAGCATTCTGTTGCAATTAAGAAACAATGGTCAATAATACTGGTCCTGATTTGAAGGGCTCCGCCTAAAAAACTGTAAAAAGTATTCCTGGAGGATGATGACTCGGCACCTTATCGAATATTTATAACTGATCATATATTTACAATTATAGGCCCACTTGGACAATGTAATTATTTTGAACTTTCTAACAATATTACACTTTTCAAACATTTAAGTAATTAAATTAACAATGCTATACTCAAGGTGGCTGCGTATGTGCTGATTATTAAAATGTTCGAAATAAACTGTACAGACTAGGGGCGCAACTTGAACGAACACTATATTTATGAACAAAGATAACTCCCTCTTTATTCTCAATAAGGAGAACTGAATATTTGTACTAAAGCCAAAGAGTATATCAATTGAGAATGCAAATAAAACGCATCAGTTTTTAAGCACAAAAAAAGCTTAGAACCTGTGTATTTATAAATTAATATGCATGTTTCAAAGACCGTATACGTTCTATAAGCGTATATTCAACATATCGTAATTCATAGCATAACAAATGAACGAACGAAAAACAATTGAACACATACATACAACAAAAGATGAGTGTATCAATAAATAAAAAATACTGTCGTAATTAGGTTGCCAATATAATATGATAACATTCCAGCCTAAACTTGGTTATAAAACTTGGAAACATATTCAAAAGATTTGTTTAAAGTTTGTTATAGCAACATCCCCCCTCTCCCTTCACACACACATACACACACACACACACACACACACGCACGCGCGCACACACACACACACACACACACACACACACACACACACACACACACACACACACACACACACACACACACACACACACGCACACACACATCCTCACACACACACACACACACACACACACCCACACACACACACACACACCAAATCAAAGACATTATTATCTTTATATTATCGATTCGTTTATTCATATATTATCGATCGAAATCGATGCAATAATAAATCGTTGTTATACTTTTCATTAATAATTAACGGTAAACACAAACGTGCAGTTACAGCATAGCGGTATTTTTCCGTGTTAGTATAATTATTAAAATCTCTGAAGTATCTTGGATTGTACATTATATCCAAATCGAATGACCTGGATAAAAATGTTATTTATTAATTATACTTGCTAAAATTGTTAATGTTTAATTAAGGTAGTTATCAACACCCTAAATGCTGTTCGAACGCTGATGAATTGACATACATTTACATCGCATAGTAAAATTGAATGAAAAAAAGGAAAACTGTACAAAGTATGACTGAAGGTTGAAAAATCGGCATTATACTTTAATCTTATCGAAACTTTAAAACTAATTATGAATTTACAAAAATAGGACCACTTCTACAATGTTCGTAATGATTTCATGTAATTATTTCGAACTTTCTACTAATATAACATATTTTTCCAAACGTGTAAGAAATTAAATTAACTATGCTATACTCACGTTGGCTGCGTAGGTGCTGATTTTTAAAATATTCCAAATAAACTGTACATACTAGGGGGCGCAACTTGAATGAATACTATATTTAAGAACAAAGATTACTCCCTCTTTATTCTCAATGAAAGAATTGCACAGTTATACTAAAGCCAAAGCGTTTCAGTTCAGAATGCAAATAATACGCATCCGTTTTATTCATTAACAATAGCTTAGAACATGTGTATTTATAAACAAATATGCACTTTTTAAAGACCACAACATTGTCTTTCAAATTAATTAAATGTCTAAGTAAGGTGAAATGTTGAAGAAACATTGTTATTTTCAACACTATATGATTTTTTTTATAGGTAGGTAGGATTGTTTTTCCTACATTAATGACGTGAAGTGGCTGCACTTAAAATAAGCCTAATGACTTTCAACACATACATGTATTATATTTTTGCTTGTAATCACTTCCAAGAGATTGTCCAAGAGTTCACTCCCTATTATCAGAATAGCATGTGATCGGTTGCATGCTATATAAAGTTACTATGAATATAGTTTTGGTTGGTTATATTTTGCCACCCATATCAGTAGCTGAAATGAAATTTTGCAGGCGGAAGAACACTTGGTTGGCCATCTCCTGACTTGGGTATAACACAAAATAAATCAAAGCTTAAGGATAAACCGAAGCTGATGAGGTCCTTCCTGAGGATTTCACGGTGTAACCGATGGACTCTGCAGTGTATCGGGTAATAAATATTTATTATCATGTTCCCAACATGTCCCACAGATTGGATTGGATCAAATTTTAGCAAACATTTCCAGGAAGAAGTCACATTCCAATCCTAAAACGGGTGATACGTTTATCAATAAATTTACCCCTGAATATTTTCTGGTGCCTTTAGATGTTGATTAATGTTTAAATTAGTTGTTTCCCCCGTTCCAGTGTGAACTGACACATTTTTTAGTACATGAGTTAATATCTATGACAGCATAATATGGGGGATTTTTCTGTACATCACTAGCTTTCAGACATTATTTTGCTGCCCCATCCTTTTGCTCATAACCCTAAACTTAACAGGATTCGGCACAAGACAAGTGTGTAACATGCGCAGGATTTTGTTTTACTAAATGGTTAGACGCTATAGTGTGGAATCAATAAAACATAATATTTGCCTCTATCCATTCTACCATATATTAATCATTTTTAATTAGTCAGTCCAACCCATAGGCTGGGTGAAGAGCATTGAAATTACTCGTTACAATTCATTTATCAGAGTGCTATAAAAGTTCACTTAGAAGTGTCCGATCCTACATTTTCATTACATCTTGTAATAATCGATTTATGTATATACATGTACCAGAAGGTAATCAGGCAAGTATGCAAAGTGACATTCACGTAAGAGCAATCACGCATGGTAGTACGGCACGACGTTTCCGACTGTGGCAATGACAAAGCGAGTCCATCCCGAGATGTTGCGACGTTCATTGTTTGAATGGGAGACACGGTCTTCTCCCGTGCCCAAACTCGAACTGGGAATACAAACATAATTTTTAGGTGTTACAAATGTATGTCGTTTCAGGTAGGTAGTATTTAAACCGCGTTCAATAGTGTTTGAGTTTTAATCATGATATCAGTTTCCACAATATTAATATACTTTCAGTAGGACTGCTTCTTTTTTGAGTGTCAGGCTTGGTGATTTTACTGTTGTGGTAATGATGTCTTTTTAAAATGGTCTTTTATAGCACTTTCAAAGTTGTGAAAATAATTATCTTGTTTACTGGGTTCTCGAATCAATGTGTTGTCTTTTAATAAGTGATTATAACCTAGACTTGACATCCGCCTACGGGTTGCCATATTTGTTGCGATCATTTGCAACGTATTGTTCTCCGGAAAGGTTTGCCATCACTGGTGGGCGATCAAACGCAAGAGCTCGCAGCCTACGCACATGCGGATGGTCTTCTTGTTCGATTTTATTAACAGAGTCATGAGTTCTATCACATCTGGTGCATGAATATCTCCTTTAAGAAGATCTTGCCTCGCTGAATCTTCAATGTCATTACATGACTTCACAACATGAAAAAACTGAAGACTATTTACAAGATTTGGCAGTTGGTTGAAGACTTCAATTGCACTGCACTGTATTTTGCTATGGTTCTAGTAGATTCATCATGTACATCAATATCAAAGGGGACATTTCGAAATTCCTACATACGTTGTTTTATTTGCTGCCATGTAGAACATTATTAAGGTTATTTCTTTAAATAACTTAAGCACTTTCTCACTCACTTGATTACATAACGTCAAGCAAATTACTTGATTCTATAACGTCCTGAAAATTAAGTCTCCAACCAAAGGGCTACAATTATGATCACACTCTGTACAAGTCAGCCTTAGAATTGTGTCCCTTTATTCATACAAAATCATGTGGATCCTCAATATTAAAAAGAACCCAATACCAGTATGTGTAATTATAATTTAAAATTTGTCAAAAATTGTTTGTTTTCGTTACCAAATCTTTTTTCGTACCCATTTTTTTTGCACAATTTTTGTACCCAAAATTTTCGTACCCATTTTTTTCTTATCCAAAATTTTCGTACCCACATACACAATTGTGGCGATGTAGATAAACTTAAATAGATGCTTTTATATCAATCCTCTTCAAAAGCATCGTCACACCAGTACTGTCAGTACTTTGATTACTATTCTTCGTAAAAATACAGTATCATTTGTCTACTACTAAAGAGAAAGTTGCGAGTTGTTTAATGATCGAGCGAACGAACGAAAAAACGAATTAACGCACGATCAAACAAACGAATGTAACATTTGACATGAACGTGGATCAATTCAAGAATGGAAGTTATATGGAACAGATGATCAAACGTTTATGGTGTGTTAAAAATGGCCTAAACTTTCAGAAAAGGTCGTACAACCGCATCAAACTACTGAAGCCAAACAAATTAGCACAGTATGAGTAAACAAGGCCAATAACATTTGCAGCGCTAATATACCATCAAGGTCCGCGGTTGTTCTAGAAACGGCAACAGATGTATTCGAAATTCTACCACGGCACGTGACTTGTTTTCTATATACAAAGAAGGAAAACTACTGTTGGTTATTACCCCGATATACCAACGGTTGTTTAAAGTGACGTCACTTTGATTGTCCGCGCACTGTTTATGACTGTAGACGACGTCATTTGATTTTAATTGTTGTGGTGACGTCACGTTTTGGCGGAAAAGTGGAGGACATTTTGTTACTATAATTCTCATTTATTATCTTTAAATCGCGGATAACTTATTAATGAAATCGTGTTAGAATCGAAATAATCGACGGGTAACCGTTGGTTATTGCGGTAATAACCAACGGTATGTCGTTCCGATGCTTGTTATGAAACCACTCGGGCTACGCCCTCGTGGTTTAATTCCTACGCATGGGAACTCCATACAGTTGGTTATTACCGCAATAACCAACGGTTACCCGTCTATTATTTCTTAAATGTACGTCGTCTTGTTGCTGTGGCGCTGCTCGTTGCTTGAAAAGTTAGAGATTATCATCAGCAAGAAATCAAGCCTCAGCATGTGGTTTTGGAGACTGTCATATAAGGAATCAAGTTGACAAGCATGAACGTCGCGACGAGATTAAAATGAAATATATATCATGTTCACCTGTCCTTTAATACATAAGATGGCCGATAATTGTTTAAATCGAGTAATCGAGGTGTGGGCAATGTAGCGAAATAGTCATATACAATTATAATATTTGAGACCGGTGTTTTGACACCAATCTTCTGAACGCTTTCTAATGATAACGCGCGTTCTTTTAGATACACATTAAAGTTGTGACTCAAGGATAATATAAAAAAGAGTGACATGTTTATAAGACGCAAGTTGTAAATTTACGGATGGTTTCGAGTTTTGCAGAAACCATCTAAGGAATATATATGTAGCCTGTTCTGGTCCCTCCGAGATACTTGATGGTCCCCTCGTTCAAAAATAGTATTTCCTACAAAACCCGAAGCCTGTCCTAAATTAAAAAGCAATTAACAGCAATTATTCTCTTAAGAATACTTATTACACGGCAAGATAAAAAGAGGAACAATCAAGACAACATATTGTTGTTGATCATCCGCCAATATTGACATACATTCTGTACTATAATAATATCGAGAAAAAAAAGCTCAGACGAACGTATTATCATATTGTTGTATTTGCAACAAATTTCTAGTTGTACCGTCAGTTCTTTACACTTATGATCTATTTGTAATAACGATCCGTAGTTTCAAGTGATGGTTGGTCGGAAAGGGTTATTCAACCATGGAGTTCATATTAGTTTTGTGTAAATCTGCCTTTAAGGCGAAGATTAATGCGTGTTTTTTCGACCTTCTGTCATTTATGTCAGTGTTTGATCCATCATAAAATATCTTATGTAAGTCACTAACAATTTCTCCTAACAGGTACAGTAAACAGGGGTGCATTAAGGGTTATGGCACTGATACTTTTACTTTCCCAATTTTAATAAAAACATAGCAGAATATTTTTTTTCATGCAAAGCAAAAACATGAGTACAAAAATTGGACCAAAACTTGGTATCTAAAATGTTTCATGCAGACAAATATTATACGGAGACATACGCTACATTAATCCTTCAAATTGAAAATTGTGTTGGTAGTGTTTCGTGTGCCTGCATTTTAGATACCTTTGAAAGTTTATGTTTTGCTTCTCTTAAAATAAATACAACTTTTGCCCATTTAACGCCTTTCACGCCTTTCATGTTTACTCCAGAAAAATAACGATCAATATTGCAAAGCAAACAGTTTTTTCTTTATTATCAAATACATTCAGTGCGAGGCAACGAAACATTCACTCACAATATGAAGCATACGAAACAAATAATTAAAAAAAAACATGAAAATAAAATAATACAGTTTCAGGCACAAATAAATTGTTAAATTAACAAAATAATACATGCAAAATACATGGTAGCATATATATAAATATATATATAATGAAATGTGGAACTAAACATCTTTCACTGGGTAGTACGTGACAGTAAGGTTGTTGCCATTACACGCAATGAACTTCCTTTGCTTGATTTATAATTGACCAGGAGGTTTGCAGTTTGCATTCAGCGCTGTAATTTCTTGTCTCCTTGTTTTTTTCCTTAACACTTTTTCGTTGAAACTGACCCTGAACTTACGTCCAAACGCGTAATATATAACAAAGTTAATCGCTGATGACAGGTAAAATATTAATTGCGCAATGGCCTGTAAAACAGATTCCGTTTTGGAAAGCTGTGCTCCAACCATCGCATGCATGTGTATTAATCGAATACGTGAGGCATGTGCAGGAAGGTTTAAAAGAATAAATGTCAGAGTCAATACAAATACCATGAGTGTCGCCTGTCCCACAAGATCGTCGCTTGTCGTTGAAGATGCACTGCGTTTTCGGCGACGCTCGCGTGATTTGATGAACGATATGACTAAAGCAAATAAAGCCAATATCATTATTGTAGAAGGAACGAACATTGTCAATGCGGAATCCACGTACGCCATTGCCTTTATAAGGCCATGATAGTTTTCCATTGGTATGCAGTCCTTTCCCACGGTCCAAAACGGGTAAGAGTAAATGCATCCTATCGCTATGGTCATGCAGGCAGTTATAACTTTTGCATTTCTTCTCTTGCATATCTTTTTCGCATAGAACGTAGTGTATAGCCGGAGGCAGTTTTCCGATGCGAACAAGATAACAAGCCATACTGATAGGCATGCAAAGACATAAGTCAAGGAAACGAAAAATTGACAAGCTATGTACATTTCGTTGAGATGGAAGTCGAACACTGAAGACGCCCAGTGGATTAGAAGCATGGTAAGGAATCCTATGTCCGATAAGCTCCGGCACAACAAAAGGAAACTCGAAGAATACTTATCGAGCGGCTTTGTAGAAAATATAGCGCACGAAAATGCGTTCCCGATAATGCCGAAAACCGCTATAACAGGAACCGAAATTAATTCTACTCTAGCCAAAGTTTCGTCGAACTGTGGAATGTTCGTAAAGTTTTGCTGAAGCGTCTCGTTTTCTAGCGTTGTTATATTGGTCTGCATTTTATCCATCGTGCCTGCACAAAATATGAGAAAATAACATAAGCATAGGATATACTCATTTAACAGTGGGCATGATATTGCCGCCAACGAAATTTAATAGTTACCCCCGGCGGGTTTTTTTACGAAATGAAATTATCGCTCAACTATTTCACTACGTTAAACTATTGTGTGGCCACGATTGCGCTTCTGTACGTCAGGCCTCCGTCGATTGAATGTACAAATTAATAGTGTGCTTTTTTAATATTTTTTATATAAAAAACGCTTGCGAAAATCATTCCCATAAACAAGAAGTACACACGTTTTTGATAAACAATTTGATAAGTAACACAAACCTTAAATTGTGTTAAATTGTGTGCAGAAAGTAATTCATAATTTAATTTAAAACTCATCATTTTGTGTCATGAAATAATACAACTATATCGTTCGCTTACTAATTGTAATTAAGCAAATTAACATATATTGTATGTTCATATGCTTGGTATAATTTTTTATATTGCATCAGATTTCCAAATAGTTGTAATATTATTATATTGATTATAATATACTGACAAGTAATGTTATACAAAAATATTTACCTTTTCACCGAAATTTCCGAATGAAACTGCAACAGATAATGATTTTCGTTTTACAGGACAGTCTATTTATGCCCTTTTCAGGACAAATTATTTTATGCAGTACCTATTCTTAAAACCAAGGCAAACAATTGGATGGTTGAGTCTTGAGATTTGCCATGTGGGGAGATGATAATATATTTGTTTCTCCGAGTTAGCCAATCGTAAAGGTACCTCCGATAGGCCAGCCACAACCTCTCCAGGTCAGCCACAACAGCGCGCTCAATATTTACAGAACATGGGTCAAGTATCGGTAAGTTTATCACAGGTGGCTTGAGTGCGAACTGCCTCTCACAAAACTTATTTAGCACCCAGTAATGGTGTCCACACAGGGTGGGTCATTTGTCGGTGCACAGCATACCAAACACGTGACTTCGATGCAAACCGTCTCTCGATATTTGGTTGGCCCCGTACAATGACCATGTGCATACTGAACACGTGTTGTTAACAAAGCATGACATCGGTCTTGGTATATTAATCTCAACTTGGTAGTACCTAACATTAACAACAACAGCAATATGATAAGGAAGTGTTTGGCATTAAAACATCGGATGGTTCGTTAGATGCAAACCGATGAGTCATCTATCGATTCCCTCTTTCTTTTCCAATGTTCTTGGTGACAAACAAAAACGCTGGTTTATGTCTCATATTGATTTAACTGATCTTATAACATAACGTATTTCGGTTTGATTTTCTTTCAGGTTACTTTCTTTTGATCTGAAATATTATTTAGTATTTATTTCATTACATTCTGGGGGATTGGATACATACATATCGCGTATAACTCAGCAAGTGCTGTTAGTGTAAGGGACGAATCTCCCCGAAGAAACACTTTATTACAAAAAAAGTGTGATTTTGACCTACATTATGCGGACAAACTATCAAGTTTATATTATTTTTTTAAATGTTGAGATCTCATTGATTTCTATTGAAGCATGCTTTTGGTTAATGAATCATGAATCGTGTACTTAAAGTAATGATTTGCACGAGATAAATAAGCATGGACAATTGACAACATAAAGCATTACTCACTCGTGTACTCCCCACTTCCTCTCAGAATCTTATAGCATTACTTGAAGTTTCATAAGAATCATTTTAGTAAGGATCTGCACCATAATCTATGACTATATAATTGGGCACTGCACATGAGAAATACACAAAACAATAACCCTTAAAGGGACCTTTTCTCGTTTCGATAAATTAACAAAAATGAAAAAGTGTTTAAGATTTGCCATTTCCATTTTAGTTTTCATTATTACACACAAACAAAACAGTAATATTGAACATTAAGCATGCTCTAAAATATTTATTATATGCATCTTTTGACGAATTAAAAACCTGACAATTATAAAGCGTTACGAGGATTGCTAATTATATACATAAGATATCATGTTAGTAAGGATGGCTGAATCGTGTAATAGGTAGACTTTTAATCCAAATGTCAGTAGTTCGAGCCCATGTGATGTTTACTTTTTTTCTTTCTTTATTTAATTTGTTGTTATTTGTTTCATACCTAAACCCTTTAGTTCCGATGTTTAATTTGATACATTTTAAGCATTTCATGACACACTTCAAAACATGTCACAATCTGTGAAAAGGTGCCTTTAAGCACTGATAACAGAGTTGTAGATCTAGCTCTCTGCACTAACCCACAATGTTTCATGTAAATCTACTAAGTTACATTAAATTGACATCTTCATTTTTTTATAATTTATATTATTATTAACGTATACCAATATATGCACACATGTTACAAGATAAACATTGCATTCATGTAAATAATTTTAAATATCACTGTGAACGTAAAAGCTGCGGCCGTTCGTCATCCACAGTCTTCGGTAGAGTCTTTGATAGGTTTGTTGTTTTTTCTTTGGCCTTTCAGGACCACCGAGCAACAGTTAGACCTCACTCCATATTTCTCACAGCACTCGACCAAGGCATCAACCGCGAGCTCGCATTTGTCTTCTTGATAGTTCATAGCTGCAATGATCAATGGGCCATTGTTTTAAATCAGATGAACTGATTAGGTTTATTTGGCAATTAATTACTTTATATAGCTTTTTTAAACGAGTCGTGTACAATGTTGTGGTATACTTGTAAAAATGCTCAGCATATGCTACATTGGACAATTACATGTACAAAGTATTTAATATTGTTTAGAAATGTTTACATGTTAGTATTTTATATGTATATTTAATATAAAAGCATAAATAACGTAATGACTTTTATAGTGGACATGTGAGTATTGCTTTTATAACGAGGCGTGTCACATGATGTGATATATGCCCCTGACGCATTTACTTGTATATTAAAATCCTCAAACTAAAATTTACGACCTTTGACCTTCAATTGTACTTTTGATCTTTCAACCAAAGGGCACGAGATTGCTTAGCTACTTATTGTTTGGTAATGATAAATAATAATCCAAATATATTTAAATCCTCAAAAGAATGTAGATAATACATAGCAGAAATGAAAATGTATGGATTTTGACTTTGAAGTACCTCCAGTTAATACTGTGGAGCATGGCAGTCATATGAGACACATCATTTGATAAAGACCAATACTAGTCCAAAGTCGTATTAACACTTTACTACTTACATGCGTATTTCCACGCATTTGTAGTCCCTTAGATAGTTAATTTTTATTTAAGACCTTTCTTACTGGACAGATTGCGAGTTGATCGCAGGCTGTTTTGGTTTTATTCTCCTGGTTGCACATAGCCATTTTCACTTTGCTTCTGAGTGGGAAATGGTTAAAATACTTCCAGCCATATTTAAGTAACAAAACGTTAACTAACATGTAAAACCTTTTACGTTAAACTGTTATATGAACCTTTGACCGAAGGGAGCTGTACACAACTTATTGTCTGTTCATATGGAGAACTAATCCGGATTTGTATTGAAATCTTCCCATATTTGTCAAAGCTACAGGGTTGTTACAGAATCGACACAGTCGGACCTACCCACCCACGGATGGACGGTCCGATTACTTTATTTCCTTGCATGAACAGATCCTGATGGCACGAGCACTGACCTTGTAAGCAAGTCTGTATTTTGCATGCATAATTCTGACAGTGAACTGTGGAGGGATTTGTTGAAATTTCCAAAAAATCGAACATGTTTAGATGTGTTCTACAACATTTTCAGCATGCCCTCATCTCGGATTTACCTGAAAAACTCAAAATAGCATATACTATATACCGTGATAGTAAATATTTTAGACCCTCTCCCCGCATACTTAAAAAAAACATTTTTATTGGATATCTTACCAACAACGTCCAACAACAAAAAATATACATTTAAATGATAATGATTATGATATGACTCGTTCAGTTTTAGAGCACTCGAGAGCAGGTGATGGCCATGGTGTTAATTCAGTAAGTACAAGGACGGTTGCACTAAGCGGTGCCAAACATAAACATACATGATTGTATTATAAACATATAGGAAGCCGTGTTCTTTGATTGAACTGCAGCTGTTTTTAAATGTCATGTATTCTTGTCATTTTTGTAATTTTTATTTTACATGTAACGTAGTTCTATACATTAACTTTATAAGTACGATAAAACACGACTAAGTCAATTCACAATGTTAATTTTATTGAATATAAGATCTACTTATTTACAATCCAAAGTTAAAATAATTAATAATTTCAATGACTTATACTGCTTAAAATACTATCACATAGAAAAACCTATCCTACTTCCTAGCACCAGTCAAGTATCATTTCTAGGGGTAAGTATTACATAGGCCGAGCTGCATGTACTGGACATCTGGCATCACACTGAAACATGTGTCCGTCAATTCATTAATTAGGTATAATTAGAAGGTACACTGCCCTATCTATCTGGTCTTTTGATCTTTCGGGTACATTGACACCGCTACCAAGCTTATATCCGCCCATATGTTACGTACGAATACAACTCTTGACGGGTTTTATCGTGAAGTTCCATCATGGCCTCATTCTATACATAGATGCTGACGTTACTACGTTATTGTCACCTCTATACTAAGACGCATCACATTCCCCTGGTTTGGGGAATTATGCTTCCGCCAAAGAAGTTCTGCGTAGGAATGAGAATGTTAATAATTAAAGAAAAATAGTTTCTATTGTGTGTTAAAAACGGAATGTTGTTTAAAGAAATCTTATTTAATTATGTTTAAATGTGATTTTGAATCTTTATTAAGACTAATAGCGATTATCAGAAAAAGATTACTTGACCTACTTTCGCTTTCACTTTTCAATCGTAAAAGAAGTGCTACCCAAAATTCCTTTCCTTTCAGTAAGACCGGTGTGTAAACAATGATCATGGCCTTCATATCTGAATGCCAATCAAAACAACTAACCGTCATTGGTGTATTATCTTTCGACTGAATATACTCCCATGCACCACTATGCCAGATTTTATCTTCGTACGTACGATATTGCTTATAGAGGAAATTTGGCAATTTCATGATCCGCTAATAATATTGAATTTATTTTCCAATGCTTATAATATTAAGTATATTTATATATAATATAATATTTTACTTATATTTATTATTATATTTAATTTAATAATATTTAATTACTTTTTGTTGGTAATATACTTTATACTTAATTTTATAACTTGATAATTTACTTTGTTACGCGGCATGCCAAACCGTGAAAAAGTCACAAAAATAATAATTGAAAAAAATATATGTATTTTTCGTCTAAATGCATTCAGTATTAAGTGTATACAACAGACTGTCAGACATCATACAAAAAAAAACAAAGCTAGTCATCATTATGGGAATTTTAACGGCAAGACTGACAATTACAACCGAGGATATTTTTAGATCATGGGGCTGGAATGGAGAGGATAGATGGAAGACAATGGTGAGATATTAGCAGACCTTTTCGCCACAGGTAACCCGATAATCAAGAGTTTTTTCAACAGATTGACATGCAAGAAAACTTGTGTGTCACAAGACCTGTCAACGGAGAATCAGATCGACCACACAAAGCAATCGTTGAAACAAACTACTAAAAAGCTGAAAGACGTAAAGAATCCAGAAGAGTAAAATGCTCTCTAAAAAGTTCCAGGTCGAAAAGGAGCCGCTTGAAGAATAAACGATAGATGAGAAACGGTAGAAAGTGAAAGTGACGTCGTCTCAACATGCCAAGCAAACACAAAAGCGACAGAGGAGTACATTGAAGCAATTAGAAACGTCAAGCGAATAAGAGCAGACAAACGGAACTACCTAGAGACGCTGGGAACAGAAGCAAAAGAAGAAGCCCATGCGAATAGAACGAAGGTTTTGTAATTCATCATCAAGAAAATAACAGGAACGTTTACCGAGCCAGAAAGGCCAGAAGGGACAAGACGGGACAAGAGAGATAGCAAATGACACAGAGCAGAAGAAAAGGTGGATCGAGCTACTAAACTTTCCACCGGACCCACCGTAAACACCGCCTGCTACAAGCGATATGCCTATCAAGTGATGCACACCCACAAACGATGAAATCCGCAGCACCCTCAAGTTATCGAAGAACGGCAATTCTAAAGGACTTAACAGCATAGCGGCAAAAGCGCCGAAGGCTGACGTCGATGCTAGTGTGGTGCTTCTCTGCCCACTCTTCAGGCTTTGCAACTTGTTGGAAGAACAAAAAAACAACAACAGAGTCGAATCAGGAATGCCTAATCAAGCTCATCAAAGAAAGTAACCTAAAGTCTTGCTCCAACTACAGGTGTTTATCCGATGAAAGATGTTTAATTGCACTCTACTATACCGAATAACAAACACTGTAGAACTGCTCCTCCATGACCATCAAGTCGGCTTACAAAAGCGGAGATCGTACACTGAACAGATCGTACCCCTGGCCATGATTCTGGAACAAAACTTGGAAATCGCCTCTCTACGTAAACGTCATCGACTATGAGAATGCTGTTGACCGCGTTGACCGACATACCCTTTTGAGACTTCTGGAGGCACTATGGAGTGCCTAAAAATAACATCATCATCATCAGGAAGTCTTATAAAGAGATGGCCTGCAGACAGCTTACAACGCCTCCGAAGTAAAAACCGGAGTTAGGCAACGCTGCTTGCTCTCACAATAACTATTCCGGCTGGTCATATACTGGATCCTGAAGAACTCTTTGGACCAGACGCGAAACAGAAAACATTGGACTCTTGGGTAACAATAAGCCGACCTCGACTTGCCGACGACTGGGCCTTACCATAAACAGGGAAAAGAAACGTGTTCAATACTAACGCATCAAACGACACAGCCATCACAGTCCAATGCAAGGCGCTAAAAGAGGTGGATAACTTCACCCATCTCGGCAGATACTGGAATCATGGAGGAAGGAATGCAGATGTCAGAGCCGCATCGATAAATAATGAGCCGCCTTCCATCAGCTGAAGAACATCTGGGAATCCAACAACAAAGCATCGCCACAAATAAACAGGCTCCTTAATACCATCGTTAAGCCAACACGGCTCCATGGTGCAGAGACCTGGAGAACCAACGTCACTATCATGAAGAAGATCCTGTTATTCATCAACACCTGTCACAGGAAGATCCTTAATATCCTCTGGCTAGACAAGATCACCTACGAAGATTACTGGAGAAGTTAAAGGCAGAAGCATGTTGATGAAGATATCCTATAAAGCTGCTGGCGATGAAAAGGTCACACCCTACGTAAGCCTGCATCCAATGAGACAATACAATCTCTCACCTGGGAAGAAGGAGAGAGGGCAGCCTAGAAATACCAGGCGCCGATGTTCCAAGATTCAGTTACATAGATAGAGACTATAGCTAATTGACATACCTAACGGTTAGTCATACATAAATACAAACAACCCGAACATTAAGTTCTTTGTATGTATTGCTTGGGGTAACACCATTATATGTAGTTGTAGAGTTAAGCTTCATTAGAATGCTATTAAATATATAACCTCGCGTTTGTGTTGTTATTAAAGCGAGATTATACGATTTTGTCATATATTTATTAATTTATATAAAATGTGTAAAAACAACTTATTAAACATATATTATAATATAAATTAAAATAAAAGTTAAGAAGAACATGTGTCGAAAAATGCAAAATAAGCCAGATATTTAATTCTGAAATCAAAAAGGCTGTAAAGTCGAATTCGCAAGCATGTAGATCATGCATGTACGATGTGAATCTAAATTTAGTTTAACGGTTTAATTTAAATTTTTGCAACGATATCTTTTCATCCGACACACGAACACTAACTAAAAAGACGAATGCTTCGGTTATTGTAGGAAAATATGTACGAAATATCTTCGTCACAATCGGCTCGGGGCGCTAATTTGTCTTTGCTGCATTTTTTGAAATTCGTCTTCAATGTATAATTTTTCTTGCCTATCTTGTGTAATTGTAACATTTTTTATTAATATATTACAATTAAACACATTAAAATCGTATAATCTCGCTTTAAGGCTCGATTGGTCATTGTCCGCTCGGGACTACTTACATGTACCCCGGGTACTCTTAAGTATATTTACATGTACCCCGGGTAAGGTAAATATACGTAAACATATCCGGTCGATATTAGAATGTACCCGAGTTGTATTCGCGCCAAAAATTCAATGTCGTTAAATGCTCTGTCGATTAACGTAAAAGAGTATTGTTTACATTAAACAAACCTATCTTTAAAAAAAAATGCATCAACATGCTTTTTGAGTATGGGTTTCGATAATATAGAGGCCATTTAACAGAAAATTCACATAAATGTGAACATAATTAAAAACAAAATAAGCCAACAAAGACTGATTTAGCTTTAAAATTCCCGGGTTCGTGTTATTATATTTACCGTAACCGGGATACATGTAAGCATAGTCAAGAGTAACCGGAGTACATGTAAGAAGTACCCGAGCCGACAATGACCAATCGAGCGTTATTAAGTCATTTGACTATATAAATTTGTATTACAAACCTCTACACTACAATAAGATAACATTAGAACAGACTTTATGCAGATGCAAAGAAGAATGGAAAGACGTGCGGATAGCTCAGAACAGCTCAGACAGACTCGTCAAGAACCCAGACGCCTATAGGAGGCTTTTTAGATGGGATTCTGGCAAAGATGAGATGCATTAAGTTTATATAATTCAACTTAAAAATACGGTATACTTACTGCCATCTGACAAGCTAACAGTTGATTCCAAAACAGAAATCTCGGAGGGAAACAACGAAAGACGTTAAAAAGTAGGACACTGTGTCTGCTCAAGCCCCTGGCCAAACTACACGCTGTTGTTCAAGTGTTTTGCTCGGAACAAGGCAACGCGAAGATTGACCAAGTATCTCTCCATAAACAATGTAGATCGGTGTGTGTTTTTCGAAATATATGAGGTCCTTTCCGAGCCAGAGGCTACATTATGTGTTGACCCGGAGTGTTCCCAAGCAAGTCTACCTCAGTAACTTGCTAGACTCACGATAGTTGGGACTAATTTTAAATTAAAGCTGTGATTTATAGCTACCGGTATTTCATTGTTACTGAAAGATTAACCAAGTTTGGTGTGGTATTGTGTTATGGAAGCCGGAGTACCTGGAAGAAACCTTTCCGGTATGGTGACCACTAATAAATTGAACCCGGGTCGCCGTGGTGAGAAGCGAGTAAAAGTGTAGATCTTAAAGTTGATCTAGACTTTGCATGCTTGTATGTCGTCGCGTAACATGGTCGTTAAAGATTCAAACAGTTGTTGAAAATAAATGATTTATTTTGAATAAAGTAATACATTAGATGTAAATGAATATTGTTAAAGAAATTTGGTCTAACTGGACTTCGAAAATATTAAGACAAGGCATGACCGTTATTATGTAGTCCGATTTATTAGCCGTGGTTGATTAAAGCCGTCCGTGTCTCGACACCATACAACAAAATGCACAGCCTAACTTTTGATAAACATCATTTACATGTATATTATGATATAGGAGCGAAATGTCAATAAAAACCTTAAGAATTGTTATTATATCAATTATATATTATATCATTTACGATCAACTATATTATTTGGTATTCTCCCATAAACCATTGTTATCCGAATTTAGTACTATCCGTTTCCATAGCCAGAATGAACTCTCGCGAGATTTTTCTTCCGAAATATGAACGTAAGGCGCGGAAGTAAACAAAAATATTGCAGAGGATGTATAGAAAACGCACATCGTATGGAATAAACGACGCATTGGAGTATTTGGTCAAAGGTTCGTTTTAAATAATGCTCGTTTATCGTAATTAATCGCATTGAGCATGACATTAACATCGAAACTGATAAATGTGAATATTGTCGCGAAACTAGGTTGCAATTTAAAATGTCGACATATAGAAAGAAACCAAACTTATTTGATGATTAAAATGCCACCTTTCTCAATAAAGGGTCATCAGACTGAGTGTAGAAGCTGCACACTTGTATTTATTCAATAAAACTGTTGACCGTCTTGATTAACTTTAATTTACTGACATCCTGAAACTTTCAATAATATTAACTTTAAACAAATGATGTCAACTCAATGACTTACCTCTTTAATCTTAAAATGGTCAACTTAATCATGGCTACCTTAGGCATTATGCACATATCAATATTTTTTCATCAACGTCAATAATTTCTTACCAGGGATATGACTTTTTCCACTTTTGCTATCGACTGATATTTAAGCGCAACAATCGCAGACGTCTTTCAACCTGGCTTAGACATTTTAATTATGGATTATGATAGAAACTGGAAGTACAGACGCAAAACAAATACATACACGGTGTTAATATTTTGGTCGGGCACTTTATTTGCTATGAAATTTAGTGTGCATAGTGTTTGAATAACTTCAATAACTGTTTTACTCCTACGTTATCCAGGCCCTTGCTAACTTTCGAATGAATAAAAATGTCGCACCAATACAATAATTATTCACAAGAGAAATTACCAAAATTGAGCAAAGCATTTTTTTATTTTCGATTGAAGCTTGTATCATACGCATTTGAATAATTTGTGTACGCGTCAAATTTGTTGCGTTTTAAAAAGGCATAATAATGAATTTCTTTGGGTTTTTAAACATTTTAATTTGGTGAATTACGCAGATATGCAGCTTATCTCGTAGCACGGGGTCCGTTATTTGTTCTTATGATAAACTTTCATAGCCCTTACTCCAGTTCATAGGATTTTAAGATTCCAGAAAGGACTTAAAAATGTACAAGTATTGGTTTATTGCCAATAATCATGCAGCGCTTTTTTCCTACCTTTGTGAATCGGTCTTTGGTCCCTGCCTTTGTGAAAAAATGAGCATAAACTTTTAAAAATTGTATTTAAAAAAACTTCTGATAATTTTAACAAATGAGTTGCACACTGGTTAAAATTGTAAAAATAAATTTGCACTGAATTGTAATATTTTAAGCATGTTGATATTAAAATTTCTTTAAATAATGCATTCAGTGATTTTTGTTTCCCCAATTGGGAAAAGTACCAGAACCCAACCATTGAAGATGGTGATTAGCATATTTTTTGGATGGGCAAAGTTTGGAAATGCTGATATAGCCAAATGAATAAGTAAACAAAGGGATTTTTTATAATTCAAAGATGATTTTGAAGGAGTCTGCGCCTTGTGTCGAGGCGTCTTGGACTACGGGACTCTCGTTGAAGACTAACACATGCTCTGCTGTATATTACTTCTCAAATTTTTCACACTTCTGAGAATGGGGCCGTGTCGATTTGGATTGGGAAATATTGTGTCCTTGTGACTTAAAATTTGGAAATCACTGTTGTTGATTTTATTCTAACAAATAATTTAAAATTGATAATAAAAGTGATTTAAATATGATATTTTTTAAGGTTCAACTTTAAATAGCTGGATTTTGAGATAAATGGCATGTTAAGACTTGTTAACAATATATTATTTTTTTTAAACCTTCAATTGGGAATTTTTAGGTCCAATTTGGGAAAAACATATATACTTTTTTCCATTGGGAATGGGTCCTCCTACCCGACCCAAATTTAAACGGAAAAAAACACTGCTTCTATACATGTAATATGACTTATCATGTTAATTTCTTATAGTCACATCACGTAAGCCAAACAAGGGGTAAGGTAATGAAGATTTGATATCTACTCTGGAATTGATAGAGCTCACAGCACAAAACACCGGCTTGTCCCCGGAAAATATTGACAGATTGATCGATGTTGCAGCAAAAGGGATTCAAGGTAACAATATCTGTGATACAAGCAATGAAAAATACCATTTCACATTATCAAGTAATATATATTTAAGGATTCAAACAGTTTCACAGTAACTAGACAGTACAGTAGTTATGCTTTATTTTAGATACTCTGTAATAACTGCTGCATTATCTTTCTATTTGAACAGATGTTGGCATTTATGGAAATACTGTATTCATGTGCATACATCTGCAATTGGTACAGTTGCCTGAAACATGCTGCAGTTCCTGTAAAAAAGTTACTGTGATTACCATTAGTGAATTGTAAATTAATATGCCATGGAATCTCTTGTGGGTTTTTTTCAGTGGGAATTGTGTGTAAACGACTTATCAAGGCTCTTGTGCCAGCTAATGTTGTTCCTGGTAGTGCTGCAGGGAACTGCATATCTTGGCTCTGTACGCGCAAGCCATACATTAATATACAGGTATAAACATAGGAAGCATATCCTTTTTAAAACTATATGGCTGAAACATGGTATGTTGTTATTGAAATATTGTAGACATGCTTTGACAGATACCGAATTAAAGAAATAGCAGGTGGCAGGGTTTTTTGTGTTTTGATGCAAAGTTCATTTAGCCTGCATAATATGGCTACTGGTTAAGTTTGGGTGACATTATTTGGATGTTTTCAGTGCCTTTTACTTCGTTGGATTCTGGTCGTCTATGATTGTTTCGACAAAAAAGACGGCTTACACTCTCTGTATGGCGTCATCTTTTATTCCCTACACTACAGGATCTTGGTAAGTGGCTGTTACTGGGCAAAGTAGCATGAACATGCTCAATGGTTTACATCAATACAGGGCATGATAGAGTTACCACGCACTGGCGTATTGAGAATGGCGGATGGCTCACAAACAATCTCCGATTTCAGCTATAGGATTATCACATTCTTTCTCGAACTCAGGGATGAGTCAGTCTCAAAACTATCCCCCCCTCCTCCCCCCCCCCAAAAAAAAAAGTTGTTAACGCAATATTGGGCAAGATAGTCAACCTCATTTCATCTCAAATGTTGAGAAAATATACAAGAAGTATGTTTTATGATACAATGCCCTTGGGGGGAAATTTTTGGTGTGCTCAAGGCGGAGACATTAGTTTATAAACCTCCATATGTTCTCAGCCAAATTGTGCAACGTTTCGGTTGACAAATTTCAATCAAGGTACTAACGCTCGATTTGGATTGCACAAATAGGATACAGTGTTGTTTTTCACCAGTTTGGGAATTGGGTCATGTCCCTATGGATAAGAAAAAATCATTTAAGCTCAAATTGAGAAATTTGTGTTTATGTTTTTTTGCTAGCTACTATTTTAAGATTGAGAATAACAGTGATTTCAAGATTCCATTTACAAAAGTTTAACTTATAGAAATTAATAAGAGATGACCTTAATGTTTAGATTTAGTAAACAAAAAAATGTTCTTTTATAGTGGAAACCTTTAATTGGGAATTTTAAGGTCCGATGTAACTCTGGAATGGGTACCTATAACAGCCCCGAATTTGAAACAGATACAACACTGGTATAACTGAACTTTTGCAGCTTTTTGTTTGTTTTAATAGTCACATTCACAAAACCACAAAAATAATTTTCATTTTAAGATAGACTTAATTCAAAAAATGGGTATTGTATAAGAAATCTGAAGTCTAAATCAATGAAATCACTGTTGTTAGGGTAAAGTGAGTGATTAAATTACATTTGTCAAGTGTTTGTGAGTTGAATGTATTTCAATACATGCATATCACCATTTATTGTTTGATTCAAAATTATCCGTCTATTTTGATTTATGATTTTTATTCAAAATTTGTGGATTTTATGATGCAGTTTTTAAAATATCAGATAAAAAGGCATATTCACAAATCACTGGAAAAAATATTTCCAATTAATTATTGTGCACTTCATTCCCTAAAAGTAGACAATATTTATGCTTTGTAATTCTAAGGTTATGCTTACAATCACTTGCCACAAAATGCGTCCTCAATTAGACACGTCCCACCAATAACGTGTAATGTTATGAAGACACGCGTATATTGATTTTAGATGCCTTTTGTACCTTCTGTACCTGCTAACAAGGAGAGAAGACGTGAAGCTGTACAGAGTGCGCTTCCTGCTGTGTTCTGTCGTGTATAGGCAAGGCATCAATGCGTTTTTGTGGACGTTCTCCTGTCTAATACTGTGTTACCAAACTTTAGTAAGGTGCACATAAATACAATCGAACAGACGCATTCATTTCATATGATTATTATTTCATAGAACAAAAGTTAATACGTTTTGTTTGCCAGCGAGGTTATAAATTATTGAGTACGGTTGCAGGGTACTCAGCCGTTCTTGACCGGACTGTTGTCAGTCTACAGACACTACTACCCCAATCTTGTGCATGTTGTCAACACTCGATCATACAAGGTAGGTATGCCTCAATTTTTGGTGAGCACAGACTTATTGGGAATCCTCTGTGTGATGTACATGATTCAGTTGTTTTTTGCGGTGAGAAATTAATTTTCTTCACTTAACTGCCCATGGAAAAACACGATTTGAGTGTGTTACAGTGTAAATGCTGTAAAAATAGGAAGTTAAATATTAAAATAGTTTTTTTACGTCAGTTTCATGTTTATTATAGTTGTATAAACACATTTATCAAACAAAATATGTGTTGTGCTTGATATAGTTGTTTATATCAAACTAGGAGGAGTACGTGTTAGTCAATGTTTGGAGGTCCATCATAGTTCTTTCGATCAGCTATGAAGTCATTCCTGATATATAACAAAATTACAGGTCAGTAACCTGATATTCTCTTCATATTAGCTTTAAAAGCGTGGAATGCAAATATTATTTTATTCCAATAGGTGACTTTTTCTCTCTAGCAAGTAGGTTCTAAATATATCAAAACCCTTGTATAATATGGAGACTTAACAGATTAAAGAAACTTTATCACAGTTTGGTAACTTGTCATGGGTTAAAATAAGTAAAGAATGTACACATTATATTTAAACAAGTAAAGTACTTAGTTTGTTCAAATCATGCCCTTGGGTTCAAAACTGAGGTCCCAGGGATTGAATGATTTAAGTACATTTATATTGTAAGTAACTTCAAACATCTTTTTCTATGAAACTTCAAAGTTGAGGGGTTTAATATCTTATGTGTAACATACAACGTTTTTCCTCTATATAAAGTTGGTACCGTAAAACAGCACCATTCCTAATGAGACCATTTTTCCAAATTTCAAAATAAAAAATTCCCACTACACTAAAAAATGAAAATTTGCTGAAAAATTCGGTGAAGAATTGCATAGGCATCAAATAAATCCCTTTTGTCAAATCTGCCAAGCATGTTTTCACAACACCCAACATTTATTCCAGTTTTGTCTTGATTTTCTATTTCTCAGTACTGTATACAGTACAATAACAGCTTCAATAATTAATTATCTAAAAGACCGAAACGATAAAGATACAGCGTGTTTGATTTGAAATTAATTTTGAGGAAACGTCTATTCAAAATCATTTGCAAGATAATGTAGTTAAAATGAACAACAACATTTTTATTCTAAATTAAAAGATTTAAATTGTCTCTACGCTACATAGTTTTTATACAAAAATCAATACACACACGCTTTTCATGCGATGACATCACGTTTTCTATAAGCGGCATAATTTTGACGCGCTTTTTATTGGGACAAAGGATGAAATATATGTGCACTGTTTATTTAAAGCTGGAATGTGATGAAGGCGCGTTAACATTGTAATTTAAAAGTGTGTTTAGATTTACAAATTTAATTATGGTCATTTGTGCATACAACAAAACATTTTCAGTTTTTGGTAATTAATTAAATAATAATTTTATAACACGATTGTACGTGCCAAAACAATTTTTTTGACAATATTTAGCATTACATTCACAAGTTCCATCAGGATTACAGCAGGTTGCCATCATCAGTCTTCAAAGTAACTGGCCATGATTTTTTGTGGAAGAGTACACTGTAAGGATTGATTAGTATGGTAGGTATAGCAACGCCAACAAACAGCCACAAAACCACTGAAAATATCCACTTATAGTGACACTGTGTTATTCATGAAAAATTGATTCACAATCGTTTGCATCTTCAGTACCTAGGAACCATACTTTAATACTATTCCCTTGATAGTATGTCACCAATGTCGGTGTGAAATGTAAACAGCCAAACAGATTATTATTGGTACTGATTCTCAAATATGTTTAATATTTAAATTATGAAAAATGTATCAAATATTACGTTCAGTGCATAGTTGTCAGATGTTGATTATACCAACGTTACATAAACGGTGGAGTCTACTGGCGCAAACCTGGTTTAGTCAGAGGCAGATTGTCTTACGGAATGTGAGGCTCAACATCCTGATTTATACAGTAATGAGTTGAAATTCCGTCGCACGGTGTGTTTTGTTATATAAACGCATTGTAAATTGTAAGTAGAAACAGGATTTCACAGGAAATCACTCACCACTTTGATGTTAATATGCAACTTGTTATTTGTAAATGTTTTATAAAGTTTTCAGCATAATTAATGAATTTACCAATGTGGATTAAAACGCTGCTTGTTTTCCCAATTTGATCAGTACCAGTATCATTACCAAGGTGGTGAGGAAAAACGCTGAACATAGTATGGTATATATATATATATAACAATCGTCTACTCTGAATCCCCAATTCCAGAGGTTTCTTTGGTGGAATGTAACGTCTTATAGATATTGGTTCTCTGCTTAATTTGTTTGAATCATTCCATAATGGTCAACATTTGCCACCTAGGGGTCAAAATATTTATATATTGAGTAACTTAAAAATCTTATTCTCTGAAACAGCAAGAGTCCGATGTTAATATTTAGTGTGTAATGTTGTATACTGTTCCGGTACTAAGTTTGTTTAAATCATGACCCTGGGATCAATCTTTACATCACCCCAGGGGTCATATGATTTATGTAGATTTAACGTAAAATAAAAAGTAAAACAATACTTAATGGCAACCTCAAGCAGTATGTGTCAAATATTTGGTTTGCCACATGGTAAGGTGATTTACTTAGTTTGCTCAAGTAATGTATCTGGATTAAAAGTTGCCCCTCTAT
The DNA here is from genome assembly GCF_020536995.1 of Dreissena polymorpha. Classification (NCBI taxonomy): domain Eukaryota; kingdom Metazoa; phylum Mollusca; class Bivalvia; order Myida; family Dreissenidae; genus Dreissena; species Dreissena polymorpha. The sequence goes on from NC_068360.1 coordinate 16,581,147, forward strand.
AGTGGTTACTTGTGTTTTTTTGTTTTTTTTTGCGATTTTGTAAAAATTCGTTGGATAGTAAGCTTTGTACATTGTTACTTAGGTATGTTTTTTATTGACCCCGCCAAAGGTTGAGGGATATAGAATTGGGCTTATCCAGGTGGCCGGCCGGCAGTCTGTCATTCCATCAGTCCCTCTGTCATAAAACTTTGCATGACTTTATCTCAGATACCATAAAAGACTTCAACATGAAACTTCATGGGTGTATTGATATCAATGAGAAGTGCCATGCACAAGAACGATAACCCTACTTTTTCTTATATAAGAGTTATTGCTCTTTGTTGTTTTTGTTTTGGGTAACTTTTCAGGGCTGAATCTCAGAAACGCTACAAGATTTCTATATAAAACTGCATGAGTGTATAGCTATCAATGAGGAGAATTGCAATTCATAAAAACAATTATCCTACACTGATTTATTTGTTAGGATTATACCATATATAAAGGGATTTGCATCCATCCATAAACAACTTTATTTGGCAGGGGATATCAATTCAACGAATTTGCTTGTTTGATATAAGTATGCTTATATCAAGACATAATACTGAATGTAACTATGTAAAATTGTCAATAGCCAATAAAAACATATGAGGTACATGTATTTCTGTATTAACCAGAAAATTGACAAAAATAAAGAAGCAACAAGACTGGGTGGGATATTGAATCAAATGTTTTAACAAGATGGGGCATAACATATAGGGGATGACGGCTATGCTATTCTGCTTGAGCTAAACTCCTTATTGTACAACTTTTATTTTGTTTTCTTACTCAGGCGATTTCAAATATGTGATACAAAGTAAAAACCTAGGTAAAACCACAGTTAAAACACAATCATCATACAATCTGCACATAACAGTTTGGTTTTAAAATGTGTCAGGTACGCTTTAAAGTCCTAATTTTTGTGCTGTGTTCAAATGTCGAGGATATCACATAAACAAAGTGTCCTTAATAGGTTTCGCAGTTAGATGTATATAAATCACACTTCCATTGTTTTTGTACAGTTTTTATACGTCTAAAAGGGAAATTCGCAATTGACACTGTTGGATGTTATTGCGCACTTTGTGCGGCTATGCATGTAGCTACTTACCTGGAGCGTGATATGTGACACATGATCAACACTGTAAAAAGTAGATCAAACGTGTTTTTCATCTGTACTGATATTTCATCTGTACTGATATTTAAAAAAACAACATAACTTTAGTTCTATTTAAGAGCCTTCCATTTAAGGTTTTCTGTAAGAAATGTGATGTTTTCTGCGTTCAAAATCTTAAATTACTATTCACCACAATAATAATTAGTATGTACTTGTTTAAAACAAATGAATATTTAAATACCTAAAAATAACATATTTAGAGACTTAATAAATTTCATAAATTCAAGGAATTGCCCTTAGTTTACCCTTAAAGGATTTGTAAATACAGGCTCCGGTCCCGCAAGTAAAAACTCGTCGATAACATGGTCCAATAAAATAAAGTAAGTTTAGGGTTAATAATTCAACAACACACATATAAACGCACTTGACTTCAAAATATTGACAGTTACTATAAATACTCATAGGAGCTTGGCTTTTATCTATATCAATGCTATATCTCTGTCGATAAATATTTTATTTCAACAAATATCTATGTTGGAGGAGCGCTGGACTACAAATTCGGGGTATCTAGTGTTGCGATTCTCGTCGTCCATATAATGCTTGCAGGGTTTTGACATAAAAATATCTTGTGGCCAATTGCTGCTACCTCTGATTTAAGAAGGGCAGTTGTCAGTTACTGGCGCCAGAATGAGCGCTTATTTCTAGTAAACAGACTTTACCAGGTAACATTTGACATGCACGTGCATCAATTTAAGAATGGATGTTATAAGGAGCAGATGATCAAACGTTTATGGCGTGTTAAAAATGACCTAACCTTTCAGAAAAGGTCGTACATCCGAACGCATCACACTACTGATACTGAGGCCAGCACCATTTATTACATTTTTTTCGCCAGACAAATTAGCACAGTACGAGTATAAAAGGCCAATAACATTTGCAGCGCTATTTTACCATCAATGACGTTGGTTGTTCTAGAAACGGCAACATATGTATTCGAAAATATACGTCGTCTTGTGTCTGTGGCCCTGCTCGTTGCTTGAAAAGTTAGAGATTTTCATCAGTTAGAAATCAAGCTTCGGCAAGTGGTTTGGGAGACTGTCATGAAAGGAATCAAGTTGACAAGCACGAACGTCGTGACGAGATTATAATTAAATATATGTCATGTTCACCTCTCCTTTAATACATAAGACGATCGATAATTGTTTAAATCGAGTAATCGGGTTGTGGGCAATGTAGCGAAATAGTCATATACAATTATCATATTTGAGACCGGTGTTTTGACACCAATCTTCTGAACGCTTTCTCATGATAACGCGCGTTCTTTTAGATACACATTAAAGTTGTGACTCAAGGAGAAAATAAAAAAGAGTGACATATTTAAAACACGCAAGTTGTCAATTCATGGATGGTTTCGAGTTTTGCAGTAGCCATCTAAGGAATATGTATGTTCTGGGCACTCCGAGATATATTATTTTCCTAGTTTGAGCGCAGCGAATTATAGGAAAAAAAAATTCCTTTGCATACGAAAGTCTCGTGTAGGGGTCGCTCAGTGTATTGTATTGGCGGGTAAATATGCTCGTGGAATAGCCATTCGGCTTTGCGATACGAACAAGAGAACACGTTATTTTTCCTAATATTTTATTGGATAAAGGGTACCAGTACACAGTGATGTTTTAAGAGTTATGGCACTCATACTTTTACTTTCGCAATATTAATAACAACCTAGCAGAATATTTTTCATGCAAAGCAAAAACATGAGTACAAAAAATGGACCCAAACTTGGTATTTGAAATGTTTCATGCTGACAATTATTACACGGAGACATTAGTTACATTAATCCTTCAAATTTAAAATTGTGTCGGTATTATAAATATTGTTTCGTGTCGCTGTTTTTTGAGATATATTTGAAAGTAAAAGTTTTGCTTCTCTTAAAATTATTACAACATTTGCACATTTGTCGTTAACCACGCATTTCATGTTAACGCCAGAGAAATAATAATCAATATTGGAAATCAAACAGTTTTTTTTTCTTTCTTTTCAAACACATTCAGTGCTATGCAACGAAACATTCATTCACAACATCAAGCATACGAAAAAAATTAAAATCATGCAACTAGAATAATACAGTGTGATGAACAAACGAATTAAAAAAAAAATATATATATGCAAAATACTTGGTAATATATATATATATATATATATATATATATATATATATATATATATATATATATATATATATATATATATATATATATATATATATATATACATATGAGCCGATAAAATTGTCAATCGTTGAAATGTGGACCTAAACGTCTTTCACTGGGTAGTATATGACAGTAACGTTGTTGCCATTACACGCAATGAACTTCCGTTGCTTGATAAATAATTGACCAGGAGGTTTGCAGTTTGCATTCAGCGCTGTATTTTCGTGTCTCCTGGTTCTTTTCCTTAACACTGTTTCGTTAAAACTGACCCTGAACGTACGTCCAAATGCGTAATATATAACAAAGTTAATCGCTGGTGACAGGTAAAATATTAATTGCGCAATGGCCTGGAAAACAGATTCCATTTTGGAAAGCTGGGCTCCAACCATATCATGCAGTTGCATTAAACGTATACGCGAGGCATGGGCAGGTAGGTTTAAAAGAATAAATGTAAGAGTCACTACAAATACCATAAGTGTCGCCTGTCTCACAAGATCGTCGCTTGTCGTTGAAGATGCACTGCGTTTTCGGCGACGCTCGCGTGATTTGATGAACGATATGACTGAAGCAAATAAAGCCAATATCATTATTGTAGAAGGAACGAACATTGTCAATGCGGAATCCACGTACGCCATTGTCTTTATAAGGCCATGATAGTTTTCAATTGGTGTGCAGTCCTGTCCCACGGTCCAAAACGGGTAAGAGTAAATGCATCCTATCGCTATGGTCATGCCGGCAGTTATAACTTTTGCGTTTCTTCTCTTGCATATCTTTTTCGCATAGAACGTAGTGTATAGCCGGAGGCAGTTTTCCGATGCGACCAAGGTAACAAGCCATACTGATAGGCATGCAAAGACATAAGTCAAGGAAACGAACAGTTGACAAGCTCGGTACATTTCGTTGAGGTGGAAGTCGAACACTGAAGACGCCCAGTGGATTAGAAGCATGGTAAGGAATCCTATGTCCGATAAGCTCCGGCACAACAAAAGGAAACTCAAAGAATACTTATTGAGCGGCTTTGTAGAAAATATAGCGCACGAAAATGCGTTCCCGATAATGCCGAAAACCGCTATAACAGGAACCGAAATTAATTCTACTCTAGCCAAAGTTTCGTCGAACTGTGGAATGTTCGTAAAGTTTTGCTGAAGCGTCTCGTTTTCTAGCGTTGTTATATTGGTCTGCATTTTATCCATCGTGCCTGCACAAAATATGAGAAAATAACATAAGCATAGGATATACTCATTTAACAGTGTGCATGACATTGCCGCCAACGAAATTGGATAAACAAAGTTACCCCAGGCGGATTTGTTTTTTCGAAATGAAATTATCGCTAAACTATTTCACTACGTTAAACTATTGTGTGGCCACGATTGCGCATCTGTACGTCAGGACTCCGTCGTTTGAATGTACAATATAATAGTGTTTTTAAATAGTTTTTTTTAAAGAAACGCTTGCGAAAATTATTTCCTGCACACAATATGAGAAAATAATATTAGCAGAGGATAATGCTCATTTTACAGTGTGTATGACATTTTCGCCAATGAAATTGTTTAAGTAAAGTTACCGCAGGCAGACTTTTTTACGAAATAAAATTATCGCTGAACTATTTCACTACGTTTAACTATTGTGTGGCCACGATTGCACTTCTGTACGTCAGGCCTCCTTCGTTTGAATGTACAATATAATAGTGTTTTTAAATAGTTATTTTAAAGAAACGCTTGCGAAAATTATTTCCATAAACAAGAAAAACAAATATCGTTGATAAACAATTTGATAATTAACACCAAACTGAAATTGTGTGCAGAAAGTCATTCATAATTTAATTTAAAACTCGTCATTTTGTGTCATGTAATATTACAACTATATCGTTCCGTTACTCATTGTAATTAAGCAAATTAACATACATAATGTATATTTTCTGTTCATATGCTTGGTTTAGTTTTTAATACGCATCATATTTCCAAATAGTTGTAATATTAATATATTAATTTTAATATATTAACAAGTAATGTAATACAAAAAATATTTACCTTTTCTCCAAAGATTTCGAATAAAACTGCAACAGATAATGATCTTTGTTTTACAGGACAGTCTATTTATGCCCTTTTCAAGATAGATCATTTTATGCAGCACCTATTCCTTAAACCAAGGCAAACAATTGGATGGTTAAGTCTTGAGATTTGCCATGTGGGGAGGTGATAATGTATTTGCTCCTCCGAGGTAGCCAATCGTTCAGGTCCATGGCAGTCAATCGTTGAGATGTATAGTTAGCGACATCTTTTGTGATACTTAGTGCCACCAGATCTTATATTTTTTATAGTATGAATCATATCGAAATATAGATGAATCCTATTGAATAATAGAATTGGATGTGATGTTTCTAAGATATATTCTACGGGCTTCGAAGTTCAGTTTGATAGTGTTGTCATAAGCGATTTAAACATGTGGCAGTATATATTTATATTTAAGAACATGTTAATCATTTATATTTGAATAATGTATTGATTAAGTCCCAATATTCATTTCGTTACCTGAGACCTGACAGATACCGTCCACAAATGACTGGCCACAAAATATTCGCTTTGAAATGACTAAGTGACGAGAGCTGAGCTACCATATGTCATCACACATATACAGACATTGAGACCGAAGTACATTAGAGTGATGTTGGCTGAAAGTGCCCAAAATGCATGACAGAGAAAACGAAACTGACCGTTTTGAATTGGTCGCGTATAAGCATAGACGCAACTTTGGTGTTAGCTTATCTATGTATTCTGACCGATAGGATGAAGAGTGCGGAGCGACCGTCGTCCGGGCAAGATGCAAATTTTCCCTCTTACCTTTATAATATAAGTATATCAAGTTTTATCCGACTGTCTTCAGAATTATTTTTATTATTTTATTTTATTTTAGTTGAACTGACATAACAAACGGAAGGAGAATCGCGAAAATGATTGGAGACTAATAACATGTAGACATTGATGGAGATATATGATAAACAGACAAACTTCTCTTATAGTGACACAAAAAAAATAATTGTCTGTGAGAGCTCGCGGTCAAAAAAAACTATGTTTCCATTATGCCATTGAAATCAAGAAATAGCCCCTTAATATACAATTAACACACTATCCATCGACAAACGTGTTTCGTAATCATATTATAAGGGGCGAATTAACGTATATGGCTTCGTGTTATATATAGACAATCATCGCTTATAATCAATCAAATTTATCATAACGGATTTGGTTCACTTAAATGATTCCAACGTAGGTATGAAGTATTCATTAAATGTATGGCACGTCATTTCGTTGATAAGGCCGGTCAACCTCAACGCACGCTGACCTCAACAGCCACTACCGACAAGCGGAAAGTGACCTACCGACAAGCGGAAAGTGACCTACCGACAAGCGGAAAGTGACCTACCGACGAGCGGAAAGTGACCTACCGACGAGCGGAAAGTGACCTACCGACAAGCGGAAAGTGACCACTGAAACAACGTAGTGCGCCGCCATAGAATAGAAGTTTAATATTTATTCGTTCAGCTGTTTCTACAAGAGACGGCGTTCGACAGCTTAAAACTGTCACTTTGAATTGATTTCATAACTAAACAAATAATTTACCACCACCGACACCGCCACCGCCACACCACCACAACCAACACCAACACCACCACCACCACCACCCCCACCACCACCACCACCACCACCACCACCACCACCACCACCACCACCACCACCACCAAAATACAAATAATATATGATTTTTATCTGTTTCGTCTTTAAATATGAATGTGATATAAAACTGGAAACAAAAGCACGAGAAGCAAAATGTTTATTGCGAATTGGACCCTATGATGAACAGAAATACGTTAACAAGATCCAAACTTACTTATAAACCTGAACCTACTTATACATGTGGGTATATGTCTGTCAGACACAGATGTTCCAAAATTATGCTTTCGTTAAAAAGCGCATTTAGAGGATTATGACTATATAACTATCTGTAGATTGTATTGCTCATTATAATCGCATTCTGTTTTCATTTCATTCATACAATGTTTCAGTTATCTCCGTCATTCTGGATAAAAGATATAGAATCTTGAAACAGTAGTCAATTCTTATTTATGATGGAGATATAGTTTACTTTGCTAACTTCAACAACATTTCAAAATGCCACAAGTTAAGAGTCCAATACCAGGCTGCGATAACGAGACACCTGACTACGAGGCGTCAACCGTAGCTGCAGTCCATAACACACACGCTTCTTTTCACAGCTTTTCCTCATCTACACCAGAAAAAGTTGAGCGTGTTAGACGCCCTACAAACGCATCAGCATGAACCAGTGATGAGTGGACAAATTTTGAGAGCATGTGGAATGACTACAAAGAAGCCTCGAACAAAAAAGACAAGGAACTCATTATTCAGCTCCTTGAATGTTGCGACGAGAACCTGCTCAAGGACTGCAAGCGTACTCAAGGTGGCTCCCTAACTGAAAAGCCGGAAAAGGACGTCTTAGTTCCAATTAGATAATTAGCAGTCAGAATCTCAATGGTCGCTCGAGTTACCTTGAACAAAATTTCACAAGATCGCGAAGAAACTGGTCGGGCATACGGATGCTCGGATGCAATATTCTTAGTATTGCTGTGGATCACAAGCCCCTCTTAAAACTATTAGGAGACCGATCCCTTGAAAGTATTCCAAATGCTCGACTCAGAGGCTTAAAATAGAAGACTCCCTTTTTTACAAATTCGAAATGCTGTATATACCAGGTGCGAAACTTCGAGCACCAGACGCCATATCACGCAACCCAACTTGATAGGCAAAGACTATGGTACTAATTGATGACGTGTCTGCAGTCTGTTTTGACAATGAATCTCTTCAGCCGTCATCTCGGTTGAAAATTTGTACCGCGGGACAAAGTGCGCAGAACATGCACCGATTATAAGGGATCATCGAGGAAGGTGTCCCAGATACTCGTTCTGATCTCCCACCTTCCCTACAGAGCTCCTATGGGATTAGAGACGAGTTATCTACGGTTGACGTTGTCGTTATTTACAAAAATCGACTGGTGATTCCCTCTTCTCTGAGGCAGATTATATTAGCATCGCTTCAGTCTGCACACCAAGATGTCACATCGATGACATCCAGAGCGGAGCAATCAGTATTCTGGCCAGGAATCACAGCCGACATAATTATTATGAGGAAGAAATGTACACACTGCAATAGAATGGCACCTTCTCAACCGAATTCTCCTCCGACACCATTGATGTAGGCTGAATACCCGTTTCAATGCATTTGTGCTGACTTCTTTCATCATAAGGGTGTGAACTATCTTGTGATAATCGACATATATTCAAACTGGCCGATCGTAGAAAAATCTACAAATGGATCAACAGGTCTCATTGACAGTTTGAGAAAAACGTTTGTCACTTTCGAAATAACATATTAATTGGCGTCAGATGGCGGCCCAGAATTTACCTCTCTGTCAACTCTGGATTTCTTAAAAACTTGGGAAGTACAACATAGACTTTCATCTGTGGCATACACTTACAGTAATTGTAGAGCGGAGGTTGGTGTTATCTAACAGTACCGGAATACCCCCGACCGTGATACAAAGCTTTCACCAGCAATGTGTGTTTTCGGTCGTGCAGTAAAGGACTTTATACCCATTCTCCCAGGCCGCTACTTACCTCATGAAACATGGAAAAACACCTTTAACCTGCGAGAAATTGCTCTTAGAAACAGACATATGAAGGTCGGGGAACGCATATCTGAACATTCCCGGCGCTTGACACCACTTCAAATTCGCGACTTTGTTAGGATTCAAAATCAGACTGGCCGTTACCCATTTACATGGGACAAAACAGGACAGGTAATCGAAGTTCGTCAATTCGAACAAAATGCAATAAAAGTAGACGAATCAGGATGAGTTTCTCTACTCAACAGGAAGTTCCTGCGCAGTTATACACCTGTGTATCCACCCCCAGCTCGACAGATAATTCCCATTGATATACAGGGCGTATCCATACCCGCCCAACAGTCAAATAATTCCCTGTCGCCTCTTCAGCTAAATCCTTCCCATTTACACGTATCTATGGACATACAGGACCCCTTGCTGAAAATGTCATGCTTCCATATAGCATGACTATTGATCCTCATGACATCCCGTGTGACAATCAACATCTTCCTGCGACTGCTCCTTCTCCCGTGACTCAAAAATCATCCACATTAGCGCCGCCTCAATCAGTGCCTCAACAACGTGTACCATCAACACCTACCGTTGCGATGCCAACTCCCACACCTCCCCGACGTTCTTCAAGATAGCGTGAAACTTCAATTTGGTTAAAGGATCATGTACAATTGATAACGGAGCATAATAATCTCCAGAGTGTGGGTCAGTTTGACCCACTATGAATGTTCACTTGTCTTGTTTTTCAATATCCATAAACACGTGTATTCAACTAACATTTACATTTTAAGTGTACAAGTATATCTCAGTTTGCAGGTAGCAAAACATTTTAATTTTCATGTGTTGAAATCAGTGATTTTTATTCTATTAACTTTAAGCTCACAACTTAACCAGCAATTTGTAAAGGACTATACCAATGACCCAAGAGGGTATTAAGAAATATGACTATATGACTATCTGTATATTGTATTGCTCATTATAATCGCATTATGTTTTCATTCATACCATGTTTCACTTATCCCCATCATTCTGGATGAAAGATAAAGATTCTAGAAACAGAAGTCAATATTCATTTAGCATTGGCAGGAAGATATACAATAAAATACATAGCTGCACACTTACACATGCTCAGATAAAGATTGATTGCTATATTGGTATTGATTGATTGAACTGTAATGTATGTTAACTTCTGCGGTTCGGAGCAAAAGGGCATTAGTTTGCAACAGATGTATGTAATGCTCCTAAATAAAGTCATAGCAACTGAGTAAGGGGGCGTCTTGTTACTGCAGTCTACTGCACTCATCTAGTCCAGTATGAATTATCAAACGTTTGACACCTTATTAATAAACCCCTACAAACCGCAACTTTAATCAATATAAAATTTCTTCAACTGCGTACGATTGCAAAATAAGACCTGTAATCGTTTAATATATTCCAAAAGTGTTTATTTTCTATTTAATGTACATAAACAACGTAAACATAAACAATTGTTTCATGGAAAATCAAGCTCTTCACAATACATATTCCCTTGTTAATAAAATTGTGTTTAGATCTGATCAAACACTTTCCATTATTTTACACCCACTTTGAAAATTTGTTTAATATCCCTTCTTAAGGCAGATTTTAATTACCAGATTAAAAATGATACTTTAGAACTTATTTATATTATGTGTATATAAAGTATAGTCTATGGATCTTGATTATGTTATTGTGTTTCTAAGTGTGTCATGTTAACATTAAAAGTCTCTTGTAAATCTTTTCAGATTGGCAATTTACTGTATTTTTAAGTGTGCTATGTATGTGATTATATACTGTGCACATTGATGAGACTATAATTAATAAATATAAATATACATGTAGCTATAACATGTGCGTCATCACGCCAGACGTAGTGTTGTTTGTCTTAAATTTTGCTTCTGTTACCGTGGTGGTTCGTGTGCAACGGATTTGTAACGGGGCCTGAAATAAAACGCTAGTAAAGCGCACCTCGGTTTAACCTTCAGGTCAGCACATAAGGTAGTCGTAAAGATGGATGACCTAGACGAGATGAGTCAGTTTGTTAACACGTGTCCACAGATCTACGTCCTTATAATCACAGTTTGCACAAGATGCGAAGTCTCCACACTGGTGGCCATTTATTGTGATGGTCCATGCGCACGCGATTCTTTCGTGGGGCCTAAAATGGAAAGCGTGTACACTGCATCTCCGGTTAACATTTTATACGAAAGACCAATAGAAGAGCATGTTTGCTAACACTTGAATACGGCCCGCCCCCGTGTTAACACAGTAGCAGAAGTTGAAAAGTCAAACACGTGTGTGGAGTGAACTTACTTACATAGGAAACATTCGTCTTTGGATTCTATTTGACACAGAAGCGTGTTGCTTCTAAAATATTTGCCTGTCCATGTAAACAGTCATGTTTTCATTTTGAAATTCCCTGAATATGTGGGGAAGACTACATAGATTTCACGACCGAAAGCGGAGACCCGCAACTAAGCAATGGTATTCTTGATTTATTTTAAACAGCTGAACATTACGTTGTGGTATTGCACTTGAGGTCATCAAACGTCCGCCCGCCATCTTAGAAGTCTTGATTTACGTAAGCAAACCCTGTGTTGATTCACAGAGAATTATTTTTGTGATCAAAATAGTAACATGTAGAAATGCGTACGTATAATGGTAATTAATTGTTCTATTTTAGGCTGTTGTTATTTTAAAAGCTGAGACTATGACCTTTAATTGTATCCGGCTATAAAAACAAATCAGCAAACAAATAACAACATTGACATTGGGAGCTTTGTTGACTTTGTATACGAATATGGCTGGTAAATATCGACTAAAATAGTATTTCGAAAACATGTACGAAAACAACATTCGTGTTTGCTCTTTCCATTTCTCTTCTTCTTGGCGTTCGCTCTACACGATCACACCAGTTTCTTCAATAAATGATGTGGTCCGTCTCAGGTCATCCACGTCTCCATAAAGTTTCTGATGGAGGGTTGTGTCCTGGGGCCACTTTGTAGCTCGCTCCTGGTCGTGACGTTTACATCTTTGGAGGATGTGTTCAGCTGTTTGGTCTTCTGTGCCACACGGACAGGTCGGTGACGGGGCCAGTCTGTATTTTTTATGCATGTGTGCATTGAGTCGGTTGTGCCCTGATCGGAGTCTGACCATTATCACTTGCTCTGCCCTGCTTAGGAGATGATATGCATCTGCCTCTTGTCTTGGCCGGGTAAGTGATTTAATGATGGTAACTTTCTCCTTGTAGCTTACTTGCACAGGTGGCTGATCTAACTGAGCACCTTGTTTTGCCAGTTGGTCAGCATCTTCATTTCCGGCCACTCCACAGTGTGCTGGGATCTTTCCATTTCATAACAGGTTAATATTCCTGAGATTCTGGAGACTGATATAATTGCCTTTCATCGGTTACAAGCAGTACGTTTAACATTGCCTACAAGTTTAATCCTGACTTGTCAAATTTCTCATTTCTCATTTGAGCTTGATAACTCTATTATTTAAAACCTTTTATTTTTCTATATGAGTTAGTCATCTTTTCTACAGAAAGAAATCTGATCTGAATTTCAAACTAAACCCAGTCTGAGCACCGTCAATTACCCTTCATTTGGAGATAAAGACGCATTGCTAAAATAGATATGCGCACCAACGATGAAGACTACTGTCGGCTACAGGGATTGGATAACAGGATGAAAGCATGTGCTCTGAAAATTAAGTACCAACGAACCATTCGACAATGAAATGTAAAGGACAAACATACATTAATTCTGAGCTGATGACTGCTATGCAAGATGAGCTTCAACAATTCCAAGTTGAAAACAATGACCCTCCGCAGCGCGGAATGGTTAAACGACACGATATGAATTTGACTACATCACAACTCATCATGAGAAAGTAATAAATTATATACTTATTACGCAGACTATTGTTTTCATTTACCGGAAAGATGTTCTTCCTGCTAGGCTTATTATGAGAAAGCTGAAGTTGTTAATATCGACTCTTTTTGAATTGCGATTTTATATGTCTCATGTATTATTGGCGATCGAAATTGAAACAACTTAGCCCACAGTGCCAAGACTTTGCAAGTAGCATGTCAACGTTACATAAACGAGCTAAAAGTTCATGTATTACACACAAACACCGCATATCGCAAAACGAAGGACGCCGAACAAAGTTATTATAATGGCTCACTTCGAACATTCGGAAATAAAATGTAAACATTCAAAATCCGATCATTTATTCGCCACGCCCTGCATTTTCAACTGCAAGACACATAGCCGTTACCGCTTTGTTTTATTTTTATTTTGCCGCGAAGTCTGCTGTCCTCAGGGACCCGCCGATCGGCCGACAAGAACGGTGTCCGCGGTATGCTATAAATTATCAACAAAAAGTTTCTGGGAGTAAAGATTTACATTTATGCCATCACTGTCGTATCTGTTCGCGATTGAATGATTTCCCTACGCCTGACTTGGATTTTATAAGGAAATGTGTCTGAAAAGCTGTTTGGAGTTGTATGCCGTGTTATGTTTCTTTATTATTGTTTGTTAGTGTCTAAAACCACAGAGGGATAATTTATTCACAAGCCCCAACAGGGATTGATTTTCTAACACTTCTTAGAACGGGTACATTGCTCAACGCGTTCATTGTCCTGGTAACAGTAACATTTTACGACAATAAGCCTTTGTTTGTTAACCCGAAAGCGCCATACCGTGTTGAGCCCGATCAATTTTCACTTTTCTTTCGGCATCTAAAAAACCAAGAACATCATCAAACATGAGAGAATTTCTTAACAACGGCTACAAAATGCATTTCTGAGTCTTTATATATGTTACAGTATTAAATACCTAAAACTAGGAATTTCGCGAACTCCTACACGATGTTCGTGTAATGACTGATCAATTGGCGATGATCTTCATATCTGCCCTCATGAAAATTAAAGAAGAACTAATTGTCTTGTATCAAACGCACTTGCGCATCAATTCATCAATTTCGCATTGATTTGCTTTTGTCACTTTTAAACTAGCATTTTCCCGCCTGTATCGTATACTGTTGGGATTATTTTACGGAGTTCCGAATCGAAGCTCGCCTTTTTTTAATTTATGTGGTGTCTTTCTGGCATCTTTGGGCCATTCTTCAAGGGTAGACACTTTTAATCAAATTGTATGAAGTTGCTGTTCGCAATATATTACTGAGTGTAAAATAGAGTCAACCTTGAAAACCGTGCTTTTTTGACATGGGTCCATAACATCAAAGTCCAAGGAATACTGTGGAGCATCGAAATATCGGAGGCTGCAGTCTGTTCTATGGTGATCCCGGGGATACTCGGTGGCACCGGAGTTCCGGAAAAAATTAAACTGTGTCGTAATCGATGTGCTTTGGCCTATAGGACATACAGCATTGAGATTGTACGGACGATGTAAGTACTGATTACCAACTTGTGTCGAACTTTGACTTTAAGGTGAAATGAGTGTTCCAAATGCCTTGCTTTTAAGTTCCCTGTTGTCAGCTGTACGTTTCTTAATGCATTATATTTTATAAACATGTTTTATTCAGACATCAGTTGATCACATAATGTTTACTGTATTGAATTATTGTGAATATATGATTTAATTTTGTCAACATGCGCTTATATGAATATCAATTGAATCCCTACTTATAACACACTTTATTAACGAATTCATATCCCATGTGCATTGTATGCAATTTCAGCGTTGTACGAAATAATAATTGTAATAAAACATTTATTTAAGTTTGCGCACGCTTAACATTTACAGAACACGGGTCATGTATCGGTCAGTTCATCACAGGTGGCTTTGACACGAACCGCCTTTCACAATACTTACTTGGCCCCCAGTAATGCTGTCCACACAGGGTGGGTCATTTGTCGGTTCATAGCAAACCGTACACGTGACTTTGATGCGAACCGTCTCTCGCGATATTTCGTTGGCCCAACGTGCTTATACAATGACCATGTGCATAATGAACACGTGTTGTTTACAACGCATGACTTCGGTCTTGTGACATTTTGTTAGGGCTTACAAAGTCAAGAAACTAAAATAACGATTTTCAAATGTTCTTGGTGACCAAAATAACACGGAGTCTCATATTGAGTTCACTGATGAAATCATAACGTATTTTGGGTTTGCTTTTCTTTCAAGTTACTTTTATATATCTGGAATATCATTAGTGTTCATTTCATTACATTTGGGTGGATTGAGGAAATACATATACCCGTATCCGTACATTCTTCAATGTTGCGTATAACTCAGCAAGTGCTGTTAGTATAATGGTCGAATATCCCCGAAGAAACACTTTATTGCCAAAAAGTATGATTTTGACATTCATTATGCGGGAAAACATACAAGATAATATTATGTATTGAAATGTAGAGATCTCAATGTTTTCTATTTATGCAAGATATTTTTTTACAATAAATCGTGTACTTAAAGTAATGATTTGCACAAGAGAATTAAGCAAGTACACTTGACTTCATGAAGCATTATGACTCTTGTACTCCAAACTTCCTCTCAGAGTCTTATAGCATTACTTGATGTTTCATTACAATCCTTTAATTCCTTTAGTAATGATCAGCACCATACTCTATGACTGTGTAATTGGGCGCTGCGCGTGAGAATTACACAGGACAATAACTCTTAAACACCGATTACCGAGTTGTAAATCGAGCTCCCTGCACTAACCCTCAATGTTTCCTCTAGATCTACTTAGTTACATTTTGACATTTTCAAATCTTTATAATTTATATTATTATTTACCAATATATGAACACACGTTACAAGATAAACATTGCATTCATGTAAATAATTTTAAATATCACTGTGTACATATAAGATGTGGCCGTTCGTCACCCACAGCCTTCGGAAGAGTCTTTGATTGGTTTGTTCCTTTTTCTTTGGCCTTTCAGGAACCCCGAGCAACAGTTAGACCTCGCTCCATATTTCTCACAGCACTCGACCAAGGAATCAATCACGAGCTCGCATTTGTCTTCTTGATAGTTCATAGCTGCAATGATCAATAGGCAATTTTTTAATTCAGAAAAAAATGATTTGGTTTATTTGGCAATTAATTACTTCATACAGCTTTATTAAACGAGTCGTGTACAATGTTGTGGTAAACTTGTACAAATGCTCAGCATATGCTACATTGGACAATTATATGTACAATGTATTTAATATTGTTTAGAAATATTAGTATTTAATATTTTTATTTAACATAAAAGCATAAAGCAAGTAATGACTTGTATAGTGACCATGTTTGTATTGCTTTTAAAACACGGCGTGTCACATGATGCGATATATGCCACAGACGCATATACTTGTATATTAAAATCCTCAAACTAAAATGTACGACCTTTGACCCTCAATTGTGCTTTTGGCCTTTCAACCAAAGTGCACGAGATTTCTTAGCCACTTATTGTTTGGTCATGATAAATGATACTAGTAATACAAATAAATTAACATCCTCCAAGGAATGTAGATGTTACAGAGAAGAAATTAAACTTTATTGATTTTGACCGTGAATTGCCTCCAACTGTCACTGTGGAGCATGACAGTCATATGCGACACATCATTTGAGAAAGCACCTTTTACCACCTACTTACGTATTTTGACGCATTTGTAGTCCCTTAGAAAGTTAAATTTAATTTAAGACCTTTCTTGCTGGATTTAAGTTTTAAAGGCTTCATTTGAAATCCTAAGATACTGATGAGCAGCAAACAGGCTGTTTTGGTTTTATGCTGCTGTTTGCACATAGCCATTTTCACTTTGCTCCTGAGTGGGAAATGGTTAAAATACTTCCAGGCACGTTTAAGTTACACAACGTTAACTAACATGTAAAACCTTTTACGTTGAACTGTTATATTAACCTTTGACCGAAGAGCAAGCGAGCTGTTCACTACTTATTGCCTGGTCATATGGAGAACTAATCCGGATTTGTATTGAAATCTTCCCGTATATTTGTCGAAGCTACAGGGTTGTTACAGAATCCAGACAGTGGGACCTACCCACGCACGGATGGACGGTCCGATTATTTTATTTCCTTGCATCAACAGATCCTGATGGCACGAGCACTGACCTTGTAAGCAAGTCTGTATTTTGCATGCATATTTTTGACAGGGATCTGTTGATGGTTTTGTTGACATTTCCAATTAATCGAACAGGATCAGATGCGTTCTACAACATTTTCAGCATGCCCTCATCTCGGATTTACCTGAAAAACTCATAATAGCAAACAATATATAGCGTGATCGTAAATATTTTAGACCCTCTCCCCGCATACTTAAATAAAGCTTTGCATAAACCATTTCTATTGGATATCTTACCAACAACGTGCAACAACACTAATATGCATTTAAATGAAAAAAGGTCTAATGATAATGATTATAATATCACTCGTTCAGTTTCAGAGCACTCGAGAGCAGGTGATGACCATGGTGTTAATTCTGTAAGTACAAGAACGGTCGCACTAAGCGGTGCGAAAACATAACCAAACATGATTTTATTATAAACATATAGAAAGCCGTGTTCTGTTTCATAAAATTAATGTTTTTGGATTGAACTGCAGCCGTTTTTAAATGTCATTTATTCTTTTCTTTTTTTATTTTCATTTTGCTTAACCGTGAAAAAGTCACACAAAAAATAATTAAAATTATTTATTTTTTGTCTAAATGTATTCGGTCTAAACAACAGACTGTCAGTCATCATACAAGACAACCAAAGCTGGTCATCATTATGGTGACTTTAACGCCAGATTGGCAATGACAACCGAGGATATAAGGAGAGCATGTGGCTGGAATGGATAGGAAAGATGGAAGGCAATAAATGGTGAGAGATTCGCCGTTCTGTTCGCCACAGGTAACCCGATCGTCAGAGCAAATGTTTTTTCAACAGATGGACATGCGATGCAACTTGGGCGTCACAAGACCTGTAAACGGAGAATCAGATCGATCACATTTGCATTGAGAGTAATTTTAGTTGACCTCTTCAGTATGTGCGCGTCAAGCGAGGCGTAGACGTGGCTTCAGACCATCATCCCCATGTAGCCCGATTAAAACTGAAGCTGAACAAGAATTGGACAGGAGGAGGGGAGTGGGGCAGAACAAGCAATCGTTGAAACAAGGCGCTAAGCTAAAAGACGCTAATAATTCAAACGAGTAAAGGGTTCCCTAAAAGTTTCAAGGTTAAAGAGGTGCTGCTTGAAGAAGAAACGATAGAGGAGAAATGGTAGAAAGTGCAAGTGAAAGAAGATGCCATCTAAAATGCCAAACAAACACAAAAGCGAAAGAAGAGTACATTGAAGCACATAAAAGCAAATAAAGGCAGAAGTTATCCTTCAGCGATGATGGCGATGAAAAGGTCACACCCTACGTAAGCCTGCATCCAATGTGACAAGACAATCTCTCACCTGGGAAGAGTAAGAGAGGGCGGCCTAGAAATACCAAATGCGGATGGTCCAAGTCATAACATAAATGCAATCAGCCCGAATATTCAGTCTCTTGTATGTATCGCTTTGGGTAACATCATTATAAGTAGTTGTAGATCATTAGAATGCTATTAAATATATAACCTCACACTTGTTTTGTTATTAAGTCATTTGACTATATACATTTGTATTACAAATCCTTCACGACAATAAGATAACATTAGAACAGCCGAAACTTTATGCAGATGCAAAGAAGAGTGGAAAGACATGCGGATAGCTCAGAAAAGCTCAGACAGACTCGCCGAGAACCGTGACGCCTATAGGAGGCTTTTCAAATGGGGTTCTGGCAAAGATGAGGTGCATTCAGTCTCTATAATTCAACTTAAAGATACAGTATATTTACTGCTATTTGACAAGCTTACAGTCGATTCCAACACAAAAATCTCGGAGGAAAGCAACGAAAGACGATAAAAAGTAGGGCACTGTGTCTGCTCAAGCCCCAGGCCAAACTCCACGAGCCAGAGTCTACATTATGCGTGTTCTCAAATACTGCTACCTCATTAACTTGCTAGACTCATGAAAGTTGGGCCTAATTTTGAATTAAAGCTGTGATTTATAGCTACCGGTATTTCATTCTTACTGCAAGATTGACCAAGTTTGGTGTTTTCTTGTGTTATGGAAGCCGGAGTACCTGGAGGAAACCTCACCTTTTCGGTATGGTGACCACCAAGCAAACTCACAAGCTGCTGTGTTCGGACATTGAACCCGGGTCGCCCTGCGTAGTAGTAAAAGTGTAGATCTTTAGGTTGACCTAGACTTTGCATGCTTGTACGCCGTAGCGTACCATGGTCGTTTAAGATTAAAACAGTTGTTTGTAAAATAAATGATTTATTTTGAATAAAGTAATACATTAAAGGTAAATTAATATTGAATAAGGAATCTGGTCTAACCGGACTTCGAAAATGTTAAGACAAGGCATGACCGTTATGATGTGGTCCGACATATTAGCCGTTTCTGATTAAAGCCGCCCTGTCCCGACACCGTGCAACAAAATGCACAGCCTAACATTTGTTTTACATCATTTACATGTATATAATGAAATAGTAACGCAATGTCAATAACAAACCCTAAGATTTGTTAGTATATCAAAACTGCGCTGAGTTTACGATCAACTATATTGTTTGGTATTCTCACCTAAACAATTGTTATCCGAATTTAGTACTATCCGTATCCATTGCCCAAATGAAATCTCGCGAGATTGCGCTTCCGAAATTTGAACGGAAGGCGCGGAAGTAAACAAAAATATTGCTGAAGATGTATAGAAAACGCTCATCGTATGGAATAAACGACGCTGTGGACTTTTTGGTCAAAGGTTTGTTTTAAATAATGCTCGTTTATCGTAATTAATCGCATGACATGAACATCGAAACTGATAAATGTGAATGTTGTCGCGAAAATAGGTTGCAATTTAAAATGTCAAAATATAGAAAGAAAGTAAAATTATTAGATGAGTTAAATGTCACCTCTCTCAATAAAGGGTCAGTCGGTGTTGACAATAGAAGCTGCACACTTGTGCAGCTTCTATTGTCTACACCGACTGACCCTTTATTCCGCCGAGCATACACAGTGACAGACTAAGTAAAGTATTTTATACCTTAAATAAGCAATCTTCGTAGTTTCGTAAATTTAAACGACAACAACAGAACTCTCCAAATTATTCAATTGTTTCGCGTTGCAACGCTTTATAATTTGTAGGTTTTCAAATCGTCAAAAGATCCCTTTTATTAACTGACATCTTGAAACTGTCAATAATATAAACTGTAAAAAATGATGTTAACTTAATGACTTAACTCTTCAATCTAAAAATTGTTAGCTTTATTCATGGCTACCTTAGGCAGTATGCACATATTAATCTTTTTTCGTGAACGTCAATAATTTTTCACCAGGGATATGCCTAGTCCAACTTGTTGACGCTCTCAAATATTAAGCTACTTTTTATATTGGTAATATTTGGAGCGTACAATGGCTGAAGCATTCAAAAAATGGTGGACATTTTTCCTTCTTTGTCTTTGTTGTTGCGCAACATTTAAGCCCCGATATCAGACACTTTATTAGCTAAAGAAACTTCAGCGTACAGTTTATGTAGTATTGACATACCTGTACGCTGAAGTGAACCCAGTATCGAAAGTCAACCAGAGTCGTAACATATTTATGTCACGCTATAAATCAAAGAAAGCTCATTTTCTTGGATACATTTCTACATATATTGGTGAATGAATATAAATTACTGCATCGGGGAATATTTTAAGGTTCAAATGTTTCAAATGCATCTTACAGTAGATGAAAATAACTACCACCAGTCTGAAATTCACAATTTTGACGCCATTGTCGCTTTGTCACGTGACAAGTTTTCATTTGGATACTTTCGGATCGACCTTGACATTTTTTGCTGAAATTGTAAACATTACTTTCGTTTTCTGAAATCTATTATTTTTTATTAACATTTTTACAACTTACGTCTGGTGGATTATAAGACTGATTTCAGTCTGAATCAGGTAGTTTTAAGTAATATGCACTTTGAGTTTGTATTTACACTACCATTTGTTTACAAAACAAGCCAGAATAATCTAAAATACCGGGAAATGTCATTCTGAATTTGAAAACACCTGAGCACATGGTATGTTACTAAAAATAGAAATAACGTCATATGACCGTGAAATCTCAGGAGATTCGCATGTCAAGAAAGTCTCACATCGCTGTTTTTCTCGATATGTAAGAGCAGAATAGATAAATTTTAAATGTTTAAGATAGTATTTTGTGAAAGAATATATCAGTTAAATGTGAAAAATGTCAATCTTTCCAATCAAGTGGTTGATTTGAGCCAATAACTGCATTTAAAAGCTGTTTTGGACCGGTCTTTGTTACCTGTCAACTTTTCAGGAATTTCTTGTTGACTTTCCTATTGGGGTTAGTCCATAACTATAAAGTCGCGCCAGTCAAAAATCATAAAAAGTGACATTTAAAGTTATGGAAGCCAGAACTAACACTTTATATCAACGGATTGCAATAATATTTACATACCTGTGTAGATAATTCATTTCTCGATAATGTTCCGTAAAAATTTTGTAATGACACTTTGCATTGCCTGAGCAATTTAAATCCAACCACTATTCAATTTTTCAATATCTTTCCATTCGCTCACTTTGTAGATATAAATTGATAACACGGCCTCGATGTAAAGCATCTGGTTTTAATGTTGAAGAATAAACCGATGTTATTATACTTTTCTGGATTATTTAAGCATTGTTTTTTTCTTAAGTGTTCTGAAATAAATTACATCTTTTATTTTTATACTGTACATAAATAATATTGATACAGATCGTACAGTATACCGTCCTATGTAATGTAGAATGTAAGTACATTAAACAGGGCTCGAAATTAACACTCGCACACTCGCAAAATGCGAGTGAAAAATACTGATTGCGAGTTAAGTTTTAAGCCACTAGTATTTTTTTTGCGAGTAAAGAAATAGTGGAAAAAAACACAGTAATATTGCTAAATGCGTTCGACGTCCTGAACGCTAAACCATAGGTCATGGAACGTCCTAATACCCGTATGCGGAAGCGCGCAGCTTGTATATAGACAAGTATACTTATAGTAAAGATACGAGGATGGTATTGGTACAAAGAACGTTAAACAGTCCACTAATTCACACGTGTTCATTGAACTTATAAACAGACATGGCGTCGAAGCGAAAAATAACTAGTTTATTTTTGCCCACAGATGGAAATAACAATACGAAATTAAATTATGTTTCCAGCAAAATTTGTGAGAATGTTTTTGATTTTGCGAGTTGGTATTAAAGCTGCTCGCAATGTTTTGCAAGTAGAAAAAAAGTTAAATTCGAGCCCTGCATTAAACAACACAGACAGAGGTGCGAAAACAACATGCATAAAAAGATGCTAAAACTTAGAAGAGGGAATAGAAACTGCACCATATCTGTTTTCAACATATGCTTATTAAATCGACAAAGATAAGCATACTAGATCAAGCTAGGTAAAAGTCGGTGTCAAAAGCTAATGTAAAAATAACATACAATGTAACTCGTACACTTTACACCGTAATTCCTTCTTCTGATTGGTTGATATTTAAATCTGTTTCATAATTCACCGTTCCAGAATTTAGTCATTACATAATTATCTCCCCTGAATACTCTCCACGTCCGCCATTACACTGCTGCTTAACAATCGGTAACATATATAAGAGAGCACCAATTATTCAACGGATGAATTTCTTTCTAAATTCTAAGGCCTCCATTACATGGTCTTGGTTGTCTAGGAAAACACATTGACCCATTAAAAAAGAATTTAATTAAATTAAATGCAATATTTTTCATTTGATTATTTGCATCAATCTTAAAATCGTGTATGCCTTTGCATTCCAGTGTTTAATTGCCCCATTGTTCTGCATAATCCGATTATCTCCTTTTGATCAGATATAATATTGTCCAGACTTAACTAACCACATGGTGTCATAAACCACACTGGGTGGCAGATGACAATTTGGTCATTAAACACAATTGACATGACGCCTTATCAGTGATCGCTCCGCCCACTTAATCACGTGGCTCAGCGGGAAGAAAACCTAGACAAGCTAACACCATAATGGCTTCTTTGCCTATAGACTGCATATAGATAATGATTTACGCGATATTCTGGATGATTTTATGGACTTGTTTAACACCATATTACACTTGTAAAGGGGTTGATGCCATTTAGTTATTATGCAAATGCAAATAATATACGATTAAAGAGAACATCAGCTTTTTATAACGGGTAAATCGGTACATTAAACACAACACTGTATTATGTGAATTGGGAATAAGACATCACACTGGGAATGGACATCATTTTGGCAATTTTCTCAAACAAAACTATTCATTTCATGATCAACATATATTTTTGTAATATATTATCTATAATTTAAGCTTAATAAGAAATTTTCCATGACTTTTTCATTAACAGTGATTGAATTTTTATCATTTAAAGTGTATTTTTAAACCGTGTCCATGCGCGGCATGGACACAGTTTCATTTCATGAGGATTTTTTTTTTTAATTAATAAATTGACTCCAGCTCATAGGAGTTTAACCCTTTGCATGCTGGGAAATTTGTCGTCTGCTAAAATATCACTGCTGAATTTCTAAAATTAGCATTTTCTTCAATTTTTTTTTCAAATAATACTATCAGAATAGCAAACAGTTTGGATCCTGATGAGACGCCATGTTCTGTGGCGTCTCATCTGGATCCAAACTGTTTGCAAAGGCCTTCAAAATTCGGTTCCCGCACTGAAAGAGTTAAGATTCCAGAAAAGATTTAAACAATGTACAAGTGTTGGTTTATTTCCAGTAATCATGAAGGGCTTTTTTCCTGCCTTTGTGAATTGGTCTTTGGCCCCTGCCTTTGTGAAAAAATGAACATAAACTTTTAAAATTGAACTTCTGATAATTTTGAAAAAAATAGTTGCACACTGGAGCGGTATTAAATTATAAAAATATATTTTCTCTAACTTTTTATTTGTTTGGCCAATTTTGAAAAGTACCAGTACCCAAACATAGAAGATGGTGATTGGCATATTTTTGGATATGCAAAGTTTGGACATTCTGATCTAGCCAAATGAATAAGTAAACAAAGTGATTTTTTATATTTCAAAGATGATTTTTAGCTCTACTGCCAAAGGAAGAGCTTATGGAATGGCATGGTGTCTGTGTGTGTGTGTGTGTGTGTTAGACGTTGTCTTGTTTATCCGATAAAGTCCACAGTTTTCATCGGATTCTTTTCAAACTTACTCAGGGTCTTTATATTAATGAGGACTCTAACCCTATTTATTTTCAGGTCACTGGGTCAAAGGTCAAGGTCACAGTGACTCGAAATAGGAAAAACTTGTTTTTTCGATATAGTCCACAGTTTTCATCCGATTATTTTCAAACTTACTCAGTGTCTTTATATTAATGAGAACTCGAACCCTATTGATTTTCAGGTCATTGGGTCAAAGGTCAAGGTCACAGTAACTCGAAACAGTAAAAACTTGTTTATCCGATAAAGACCACAGTTTTCATCCGATTCTTTTTAAACTTGCTCAGTGTCTTCATATTAATGAGGACTCAAAACCTATTGAATTTCAGGTCACTGGGTCAAAGGTCAAGGTCAAAGTGACTCGAAATAGTAAAAACTTGTTTATCCGATGAAGTCCACAGTTTTCATCCGATTCTTTTCAAACTTGTTCAGTTTCTTTATATTAATGAGGATTCGACCCCTATTGACTTTCAGGTCACTGGGTTAAAGGTCAAGGTCACAGTGACTCGAAATAGTAAAATGGTTTTCAGATGTTTACTCAAGAATGCTTAGGCCTAGGATCATGAAACTTCATAGGTACATTGATCATGACTGGCTGATGACCCCTATTGATTTTCAGGTCACTAGGTCAAAGGTCAAGATCACAGTGACTTGAAATAATAAAATGGTTACTTTTTCTTGTTTATCCGATTAAGTCCACAGTTTTCATCCGATTCTTTTCAAACTTGTTCACAGTAGTTATATTAATGAGGACTCAAACCCTATTGATTTTCTGGTCACTGGGTTAAAGGTCAAGGTCACAGTGACTCGAAATAGTAAAATGGTTTCCAGATGTTAACTCAAGAATGCTTAGGCCTAGGATCATGAAACTTCATAGGTACAGTACACTCCACGCGTTTTCCCCAATTTCCCTCCATACTCCGCGGGTTTCGACCTGGAGGGAGATTAAGAAAATCCCGCTATACGCGGCGTTTGCATGATTTTGGACGCGGCGATTAACGATCGGCAAAACTGATAAACCGACGCGGCGGCCCTTGGCGTTGGCAACGCGGGGGAAACTCCGCGTTTTACGAGATAACGATCAATTTAATTTTGTTTGACTTCCTGATTTTCAAATAAAATTACATTTATTACAAGTACATACATGTACATGTAGTATAATATTTACAATTAAAAAAACAACCAAGATAGATCGATCCCGACGTGGTTGTAGAAGTAGTTGTGGTTGTATAGAAAACTCGTTGATTTACGACACACAAAACGTCGTCTTTTAACTAATACTTACCAATTAATATAAACACAGTTTGCAACATTGTTTTTATTTTGATAATTTAATCCAATGTTTTCATGTTAGCAGGTGATTTTCTATAATGAACATGTATACAAATGACCAAGGACCCTAAAAATCTCGCAAATCTGTGTGAATTGACAGTTTGACGTAATCAAAGAAAAGCCGCTTCCTGTCTAAAGGCATAACTTACTCAAGTAAACACGTTCAACGAATGCATATGGAATGGTTTTAATTGTCGGAACAAAGTCTATTCTCTGCTCGCTAATGCATTGATTTTCTCTTTGTTTGTAGGTTATTCCATTGATTGCTAAAAGGTGGTTACTATTGAGTTGATAATTGCATTTAATATTCACAGTTGTATTCTTGTTGCGTCGACATTCTAAACAATGTTTACCAGTAATTATGGACCAAATCGGCAGAGTGACATTCACACATGTTAATCCCTTTTGTCACAACACCGAATACAGCAGTCTACACAATAGGTCAGTAGACAAGCTTTGCGTGTTTTCATAACGTCAAACACTTAAAATCCAGTTCCGCCCAGATGTCTTCTGTAATCAGTTTACAGTACAATTAGTGTTAAAATAATTACTCTACTAAAATACCGTAACGATAAAGATTCGGCGTGTTCGATTTGAAATTATTTTAGAGGAAATATCAACTTATTCGCGATATAATTTCGTTAATAAATACCAAAGAAACTTTTAACCGAAATCAACAATGTTCTCTGCGCTACAAAGTTTGTATAAAAAAAATCAATACACGCACGCTTTGCAGGAGTATACATTGTACCTTGACCTTGTACATTGCAGCATAATTTTCGCGCGCTTTTGTCGGGAAATATACATGACTGTATATTGGAAGCATTTGTAAACGTCGTGTTAACAATTAAAAATCGTAGTGTGTTTCGGATTACTAATTATTATTCTCATTTGGAAATTTTACGGAACATTTATTCTTGTGTCGTATGTGTTATGATTTAAATATTAATTTGTCAAATGTATTATATTAGACTAATTCATATTGTAGACGTACCTGTGAATTAAAAAACATAATTTTTATACGTATTAATTTTCTATACAATTATCTTTTTATACATGTACTACAGTATTTAAACAATTTATTATAACAATGTTTTTATTTTTTGGCATGCCCAGTAGCACACTGCTAACGCGGCGTTGCGCGGCGATCACTGATAAGAACGGAAGGTGTCTGCATTTACCGACTAGCCTAAAGTAATACACGCCGCGGGAATTAGCGAACGCGGCGTAACGCCGAGCGTTTTATCGAGTTCACCTCGCTCTTCCAACGCCGCGTGAACACACGCTAGCAGAAAAAACCCGCGGAGGGAGCGCGTTTTTTGGGGAAACGCGTGGAGTGTACTGTACATTGATTATGACTGGCTGATGACCCCTATTGATTTTCAGGTCGCTAGGTCAAAGGTCAAGGTGACAGTGACAGTGTTTAAAGCAGAAGAGCGATTCAGGCCCTCATGGGCCTCTTGTTAAGGAGTCTGAGACTTTTGTCAAGGCTACTCGGACTGCAGGACTCTTGTTAGTGTTGAAGACTAACGCATTCTCAGCTGTATAGTACTTCTATACATGAAATATGGCAGGGGCTTTTCCAGCTACATGTATTTTGGGGAAAGGAATCTGGTCAAATTGTGATTATTTTAATCAATAAAAAGGACCAAATTGGGATTTTTATGCCCCCATTTCGAAGAAAAAGGGGGTATATAGTTTTCGCACTGTCCGTCGGTCGGTCGGTCACACTTCGTGTCCGCTCTCTAATTCAAATAGTTTTCATCCGATCTTTACCAAACTTGGTCAGAAGTTGAATCCAGACAATATCTAGGTCAAGTTCGAATATGGGTCATGCCAGGTCAAAAACTAGGTCACGGGGTCACTTAGTGCATTTCAAGGATTTAGCATGGTGTCCGCTCTCTAATTGAAGTAGTTTTCATCTGATCTTTACTAAACTTGGTCAGAAGTTGTATCAAGACAATATCTAGGTCAAGTTCGAATATGGGTCATGCCGGGTCAAAAACTAGGTCACTGGGTCACTTAGTGCATTTCAAGGATTTAGCATGGTGTCCGCTCTCTAATTGAAGTAGTTTTTTAATCTGATCTTTACTAAACTTGGTAAGAAGTTGTATTGAGACAATATCTAGGTCAAGATCGAATATGGGTCATGCCGGGTCAAAAACTAGGTCACGGGGTCACTTAGTGCATTTCAAGAATTAAGCATGTTGTCCGCTCTCTAGTGTATGCGGCTTTCTGATTTATTTTGATATTCTAAGACATTTTTATGCCCCCTAAGGAGGGCATATAGTGATCGGACTGTCCGTTCGTCTGTCCGTCCGTCTGTCCGTCACACTTTGCAATTAGATTTCGAAAAATGATCATAACTTAACTATGTCGCTTCAGATAGCAATTTCATATTTGGCATGCATGTGTATATGGACAAGGCCTTTCCATACGCATACAAATTTTGACCCCTTGACCTTGAACTTAGGGTCTGCGTTTAGGTTCGAAATCTGCGTTTAGGATTTGAAAAAAGCTAATAACTTCTACCAAGCGTTTACACAGTTATACTTTTATGTAGTGACAAAGTTACTGTTGGGGGCATCCGTGTCCTGTGGACACATTTCTTTTTTATCAACAGATATTGACACAACAGGTCTTTTCCTGGCCATTTTGGATAAAAATCATATAAATTATGGTTATATATTTTGCAGGTTGTTAAAAAAATGAGATATAGAGTATAATTATTATATTAAGTCATAAGACACTTCTTTGGAAAAAAAGAATTTTTTTTTTTTTTTGAAATTGGCAATTTTTTTTTAAATTTTGGTTTGGGATCGGGTCCGTTGCTTTGGGATAGGGTCCGTTTTATGGCCTTTTTTACATTGCAGAAAACCCCCTGTTATGACTTAATCAGGGGTTTTTATCTGATTTTGGGGAAAGGGCCTGACCTTTTTTGAGGGGGAAAAAATCGTGCGAAACGCCAGATTTTGGGGAAAAAATCACACGAAACGCCGGATTTTGGGGAAAATAAGGAAAGACTTAAATAATCAATTAAGCATATTTTACTGTTTTTAAAACAAATTCAAGGAAACAGAAAATTTAATTATGCAATATTTTTCTTTTTTCTACACTGGATCAGGTTAACTTATATATTTAAAGGTTTAAAAAAAAAAAAAAAAAAATGTTTTTTTTTTTTTTTTTTGGAGGGAAAAATGAAATCTAGGGGAAAATTTACCAGCTGAGGGGAAAAAAAATCGGAGGGGAAAGGGCCGATGATCGGCGGGTCACAAAGAAGGAAAAAAAAAACTGTTAATCATGTTAATTTCTCATAGCCACATCACGTAAGCCATACAAGGGGAAAGGCAATGAAGAGTTGACATCCGCTCTGGAATTGATAGAGCTCACAGCACAAAACACCGGCTTGTCTCCAGAACATATTGACAGATTGATCGATGTTGCAGCAAAAGGGATTCAAGGTAAAATATGTGTCTCAGATAAAAACAATAAAGAATACCATTATAAATTATCAATTAATATATATCTAATGATTCACACAGTTTCACTGTAACTAGACAGTAGTTATTCTTAATTTTAGATACTCTGTGATAACTGCTGCATTATCATTCTATTTCAACTGATGTTGGCATTTATGGTAGAGTGTATTCAAGTGCATACGTGTGCATTTGGTAGAGTTGCCTGAAACATGCTGCAATTCCTGTTAATAAATTATTGTCCCCTACCGGTTTCATTGG
The DNA here is from genome assembly GCF_020536995.1 of Dreissena polymorpha. Taxonomy (NCBI): domain Eukaryota; kingdom Metazoa; phylum Mollusca; class Bivalvia; order Myida; family Dreissenidae; genus Dreissena; species Dreissena polymorpha. The sequence continues at coordinate 16,610,550 of NC_068360.1, forward strand.
AGGGGACTTATGGTTAGCGCTCTGTCTGCAGCGTTCGACACTAACAGGAGTCCTGGAGTCCGAGACTCCGAAAAATGAGACTCGGACTCCTTGTTTTTGCGTGAGAGGAGTCCATCGAACTTTTGTGGATCCGAAAAATGTGCCACAAATCATTATGCTTTAACCAGTGCCCCAGATAAGCTGCGTATCAGCGTCTTTCACCCTATTAAAATGTTTAAAAACGCAAAGAAATACAATATCATGCGTATTGAAAACGCACCCGATTTGCCTTTTACGCACATTCGTCTTATTTGATGCGTACGATACAATAGCTTAGATCGAAAATACTTTGCTAATTTTCGGTATTTTTTGTGATTATTTTCATTACGCGGCGACGCTTTTATTCAGCAAGCGCCTGGATGACGGAGCAATAAAACAGTCAAAGCTATTCAAACGCTCTGCGGACTAGATTTCATAGTTAAATAAAGCGGCTGACCAAATTATTAACGACGACATACATGTGTTTTCAATCCGACTTAATCCGTCGTTCATTGTGCATGTATTTGTAAAGTGTCTGTACTTTCAGTTTCTAATACGATGCGTAATAAAAATGTCTGAGAGAAAGACGTCCGCAATTGTTGCGCCAAAATATTAGTCGATCGCCTACTTTTTCGAACCAAGAAAGCAAGAGCCAATAAGTGCCGAATCATTCGTGTTATCGATTTTTTTAAGTTTAAAGTTTATATTATTGACAGTTTCAAGGATTAAAGATGTTATGAAACATCAGGTTATTAAAGTTAATTATATAAGTTTACAGTTTTATTGAATTAATACAAGTGTGTGCAGCTTCAACAGAAGTAAAGCAGCAATTGTTTTACTGTATGCATCTTATAACTCATTTCACCCTATTCCAAGAATGAAATCACCCTATTTTTCAAAATCAGTGGGTGAAAACCCTATTTCCGAAATAATTATCTAGGGCACTGTTAACACATTGACAAAAACAAAAGAACAGCTTTTTTCCTCACCACTTTGGGAATGATACCGGTACCGGTCAAATTGGGAAAATAAGCAGCATTTTCATCCAAATTGGGAAATTTATTAATAATGCTGGAAACGTTTCAAAACATGTACAAATAATAATTTGCATATTGACTTCAATGTGGTGAGTGATTTCCTACAAAATCATGTTTCTATTAGCACTAAACAATAAGTATATTAAACTTAACACTCATTTTAACTGAAACCGTGCTTGAGAGTATGAACTGTCTAAATCGGGACTCATAGCCTCAGGTTCTGTAGGATAACCTGCCTCTGATTGAACGAGGTTTGCGTCAGTAGACTTGACCATCAATGAAAGGCTGCTATTATCAATATCTGACAACTATGCACTGGACTCGATATTTAATACATATTCCCCAATTTTTAAAGTCCGAATTTTATCAATGCGCGAGTAATAATCAGTACCGGTTATTTGTTTGGTTGTTTTCATATTACACCAACATTGGTTACATACTACTTATTATAAACGAGCAGTATTAGAGTTTGGCTCCAAGGCACTGAAGATGCGAACTATTGTGAATCAGTTGTGCGTGAATAACACATTTTCACTATCAATCGATAATTTCAGTGGTTTTGTGGCAGTTTGTTGGCTTTGCTATACCTACCACACTAATCAGTCATTACGGAGCACTCCTCCACGAAAAAATCTTGGCAGTTACTTAGAAGACTGCTGATGGCAACCTGGTGCATTGCTCGTGGAAATTGTACATTTCATGCCAAATATTGTCAAAACATTTATTTCGACACGTAAACGTTTTTACAAATAATTATTCAATTAATTGACTAAAACTGTAAATGTTTGGTTGCATTCTCAAATGACCGAAATTAAATTTGTAATCCAAAACACACTTTTCAATCTTTGTGTTAATGCGACATTATCAAAGTCTAACTTCACATAAATATTACACATGCATATTTCCTTTGTCTCGACAAAAAAGATTTACATGTGCGTATGCAATTCTTCAGCGATTTTTTTCTGTGAATTGAATTTTTTTTGTGAATTGGTAATTTTTATTTTTGAAATTGGGAATTTTTATTTTGAAATTGGGAAAAATGGTCTCATTGGGAATTGTGCTGTTTTACGGTACCAACTTTATATAGAGGAAAAGCGCTGAAGAATCCGATTTTTTTTATTTTGGTTCCCTGTCACTGTCCGTGCGTGTAGTAATAGGGGAACATGCAAACTTTGAAACGATCGTGGCTGTGTTTTTTTCACTGATATTTTTGCTGTAGTAAATTAATTTCTCCAAACAGTTTCTTATCACTATAAAAATCATCACAATACCCGATTTTTTTACACATTGTACGTTTTATGACCCCAGTGTACTGAAGATCGGACTGGCTGTGAATCATTTGAGCGTGAATGACCCGTGTCAGTATCAATCGATGATTTCAATGGTTTATTGCAGTTTGTAGGAATGGTCATACCAACCACACTAATTGGTTCCTAGGGTGTACTCCTCCACGATTAAATCGTTGACTCCTCCACAATTAAATCGTGGCAAGTTACTTAAGAGACTAATGATCATGGCAACAGAGTGTAATGCTCGCGGAAATTATGCTTTGCAAGTAAAATAGTGTCTAAACATGTTTTCATGGTGTAAAAACCCAATGATGAAATTACAATAAAATTACAATTATATTGCGTTTCCCAATTTCCACGTTCTTGGAAATACATGTATTATAAAGAATATATATATAGCAATGAGAAATATAGGGTTGTTACACCCTTAGTGTAGATTTAGTAACTATGACACATAACAAAACAGAAGGCTCCGATAATGTTTTTAACCCTACTGTTGAGGTTAAACAAGCAATCATAATGCATAATAGCAAATAGTACTATGTTGAAATCTTAGAATGATCATGTAAATCATTAACTTAAATATTACTGGAATCGGTTAAATATTTTGCAATGTGATATAACAAATATTGAACAGCAGTCACTTACAACTTTGATCTAAAAACAAACATACAATACAAATTTAACATTTCATGGATTGACATGTGTTAATGGCCGAAAATATGATATGAAAAGCCTTTTAAAGGTGTCTTAATTGTTGGACTCCTTGAAATCTGTCCGGCTCCTAAATTTCAAAAGTTAGGAGTCCTTGGACTCCTTACTCAGATTAGTTAGCACGATGATAGGGCGATTACCACAACTATTCCGCTTACCGTCGAAATTTTCTACTTCTGACACAAGCCAGGGGTTTTTTTTACTAAGAAAGTGACGCCGATATTCGGCGTCTTCCCCTACCAGAATTTTTCCCCTAAAAATACCATTTCCCCTCCAAAAATATAATTTTTCACCAAAATATAATATTTTACCCTCAAAGAAATGTTTTTTTTCTTTTGGGAAGTCGACACTTATCCAATTTGTACCATGTTAAACGATCTCGCTCTCTCTCTCTCTCCCGACGAACTCTCAAATCTGGGAATCCCAGTGATTCTATATATAGCTCTTAAATTACGTCATTGAAACCGGGCAACTAATCGTATTAATCATATGACTATTTTACTGGATTCCGGTCTTGCACGAGAAGGGTCAGGGATTTCAATAGATTTTAAAAACCAGGAGTCAATAACCCCTGGACTGAAATTTTGAGGAGTCAAATTGAAAAATGGTGGGGTCAATTTTGAAGTGCGTTAATTGTGTTTTTGTCTGTATTATTCAATTTTTTAGATAAAAATATGCTCTAAGAGTAACACAATATCTTAAAAAGTTATACTGCTTTATTAAATAACAATACCATGATACATAACACAACATATTTAAATGAATTGGTACATTAAATATACTTCCTTATAGTTATAACACATGAAGTCTTTTTTAACACATTTAAATAATTTAAGATATGTACCGGTAGCACCTTTTCATCACATATTTATCGTCATTATATTATCATCATCCCTATGATAGCTTTTCTAACAAAACACAATCTAAATGCATGGAACATCTAGTATATCTATTACTGTTTATCCGAATACTATACATGTCCGAAATATGTACACTTTGGAATGCCTTACCTGCAGTAGTATTACTTTAATAATCCAAATTTTCTTGTTGTTTTCGGGTTTAACAAACCTTATCAAATGTTTGTTAAATCCAGTTAATGCTTTCTCCATTATTGAATCGCCATTACTTGCAATTTGAATCGCCAGCTTTAAATTTGAAAGCGGGTTGAATGTTAAGTCCGCCATTTACAATGTCGAAGGTCATGACGCAGCAATTTAATTCTACTCGGATAATTTATATCTTATCGAGAAAATGTGTTTTCTCAATGTTTATGTGTAGTATTATTACTTGTTAGTATAAAAAATAAACTGTGATTCCAGTTTATAAAAGATGGGTGTTACTCGTAATTATAGGTGGATTAACAACTGAAAAAACACGCTGGACTAAGATCTACTATTGGATCTACGTAATTAATAGACCTTTGATCAATATGGTTTTTACTTTAATTAATTTTGCCGACTTTCTTTAACCGTGCCGTCTGAAAAGTCTGCAAAAAACCTGCAATTATCGGATGGTCAATCAATTATCACGTAATCACTGCTGCTAATTACCCAGTTAGTGGGCACGCACTATTTAGACAGTGACATGTGTATTGGAAGAGATGAGATAAGATAAACAACGCCCAGGGTATTCCCTCGATTATAGACCGTGTTTCAAATACTGAAACATTAATTTCAATTAGGAGCACAGCGGGATTTATTACCATGGAACTCGAGATGTTAACTGACTGACGCACGGGTAAAATTTACGACGCGTCAAAATGACGCACAGAAGAAAAAAGGGTTGCGTCAAAAATGCAGGGGTCTCGCTAGTGGGCGAAGTGGGCGATTTGCTCGCCAAGGGAATATTTATGTCGCTAATTAATTTCATGAAGGCGACATAACTTCTCCACCTTTTAATTATTTGTTTGTGCCACACATTGACCATTAAAATCAACTTGATGTGGAGAATTGGACACAGGAAAGTTCTCAGCCAGAAGTTGCCCCATTTACAGGTCATGCAAAGTTGAACATTCAAATGCACAGGCGGGAGCTATTAGAGTTCTTAAAATTGTTCATAGGTGAAGCCTTGATTAATTGCCTTGTGCTGGCTACCAGTAACTATACTTCAGCAAAGTTAAATGGCCCATTAAGACAATATAAAGGAATGATCAAATGGGAAGAGTTAACTAGCACTGGCAATAAATATAGGGCTCATTCACAGGTAAGATTTGGAATCTGTGCTGTAAAATGAGATTTTAAATGAATTTTTGTTTTAAAAAATTGTAGCACAATATAAAATACATGTAAAATGAAGACCTATGACGCAACTGTACAGAAGTGACATCTCCCGAAATTTTCAGCTAAGCTTGACCCCTGGATGCAAAAGTACCATTTCTCCCTGAAAAGTTGCCACTTCTCCCTATTTTGGTCTTTGGGAGAAGTGACTTCTCCCTAAATTTTGAACCTAGCTAGACCCCTGAAATGAGTCATTTTTAATGTGCTCGCGTCAAAACGCAGGATTCTGCGTCTATTGAAATCCCTGAGGGTGTTTCGTCAATTAATTACCGGAAACCAGTTGAATTTTCATCCGGGCTATGTGAAAGCCAAGATAGAAACGTTAAAACAGAATAAAGTCTCACAATTGGCGTTCATACACGAACAAAATAAAACGTTCAAACTCGGAAAATATTCATTGCGTTGACGCATTTTTTAAGAATGAATCATCAAAAACCGTTGAAACCCAGCAGGATTCGGAGGTACGTGTAATCAACATCGATTAATACTGTCGGATTATTGTGAAAGTGAAAGTAGACAATCGGCAGCTGCCGCACCTTTCCCTTCCAATACTGTAGCAGATCTAGATCGTCAACCCATTCATCATGAAATTGACATCGTTCCCCGGCCCCAGTTGAAAACATTTCCCTTTATTAGATCTACACCTGCAACTTTATTTAGGACTTTGACTTTAATATCATACTTGTTCAGTGTTCAAGAACAAAAAGGTCAGAGACATGCCTCTTTTTCTTAAAAAAAACCTGAGGTCTGTAGGTGAGTTATAGACATTGAAATGAACATTTTTTTTTCCCCAAATAATTACGTCTCTTTCGCGCTCCATTTTCCCCTTTTTCCCAGCGTCCAGCGTCTTCCCCTTTTTCTAAAAAAAAACCCTGCAAGCACCTTATCCTTCTGTCAAAAACATGGCCGCAAACTTTTTGGCGAGTGCAGACATCAATGTAAAAAACGAGAAAAGAAGGTAAGTTGGTAATAAAATGATATTCCACTGAACGAAGTATATATTTTACATCTAAATGCCGTTAACTTCAAAATAGTGAAAACAGTTTGAGCATGTCGTGAAAGAAGTGACTTTCATGATGCGAAAAATCATATTTTTGCAGATTTAAAACCCTTTAAATGAAAGATTTTTTTTGTTAAACTGTATTTTATGGTAGAAGAATCAATATACAACACATTACAACATGCTTTATTGAATATAACTGTGATTTTTACATTTACACGTGTTAGCAAGTATGCACCGCTCAACACTGACATTATAGAAATATGAACACCGCTCAACAATGTCCATAAAAGCAGCGCATCTTTATGATTTTGTGGCACCGCTTTATTCTGATCTTTTTTCTTTCAGAAGGAAGAGACGTTCAAATTTATGGTTAAACAAGCCGAAGACCAAGAAAAGGAGACTTTTTCCTCCTGGTGCAGAAGATGATAACAGCGCATCTCCAGGCGACCATCAACCGGCATGTACCAGTTCGATGTCTGTCATAGAGACACCAAATGATCAGTGCCGCTCAGCCTTTCATGACAATCTTGAACATGCTCCTAAGAAACGAAAAACCAATAAAGCAAGCTCATCAAGAAAGAAATTATTTGAAAATAGCAGTTTTAAAAAAATGACTGAAAAAGTGACACAGCTATTACCAGGTTGTTTTTCAAAAATTACACTCGGCAAATTTATGCTATGACTTTTGTAACTTTATCAATTTGGTATGTAACATAACTATATGTAACTTAAACATGTGCCCTCCACGTACTGGAAATCAAGACAATCAAGCCCTGTCAACCTTTTCGGTGCAAGCATGCCATCATTTTCAAGATCAATTCTGGGACATGTAACTTTGATAAATAGAAGAATATCGTAAATAAATTCAGCTCACGATGGCTCGTTCTAGCTTTTCATTTAAAACCATTTGCAGAAGTTAGCGCTGCCACGAATTTCAGTTACACGGAATATAAATACGGTGTTTATAATCAGTGTTGCGCGCTGCATCGATGTTTATGTAAGTGATGTATGTTTTCACCAAAAAATAGGCCTTTAACAGCTATTGAAACGAAGGGGTTCATATGGCATGTTCCTATGTATACATGTATATACAATGATTTAAGTCTGTCACATCAGGTCTGACACATCGACAATCATCTGATTATTACATTTTTCTCACAAGTATGAAAGGTGTCGAGCGCGACACGACACGACTGGTAAACTTTTAAATAGACGACATATTGGTTCAGAAATTCGGTGGAGTGCTTCGCAAGTGGCAATCACTTTGCATTGTCTTATAATAAAAATTTTTGTCACCGGGTTACCTGATATTGCTTCCTCCGCCATGTTTCTTTTCGTCAGAACGATACGGTGCTTGTGTCAGAAGTATAAAATTTAGACGGTGAGCGGAATAGTTGTGATAATCGCACTACCACCGTGGGTAGTGTTGAGCACTGTGTCTGTCTGTCAGTCAGTCACACTTTTCTGGATCCTGCGTTAACTTTAAAAGTTCTCAATATTTTTTCATGAAACTTGAAACATGGATAGATGGCAATATGGACATCATGCAGGTAATTTCATTGTGTTCCTACGTCAAAAATTCTGGTTGCTATGGCAACAAATAGACTAGAAATACTGCTGAAAATGGTGGTTTTCTGGATCCTGCGATAACTTTAAAAGTTCTTAATATTTTTTCATGAAACTTGAAACATGGATAGATGGTAATATGGACATTATGCACGTCATTTCATTTTATTCCTAGGTCAAAAATTCTGGTTGCTATGGCAACAAATGAAAAAAAAATCTGACAATGGTGGAGCTGGTAGGGAGCTATATTGCTTGGCAATTGTCTTGTTAATATTGTGATTACAAAAATTACTGAATTGTTTACAAATATGCCATTAAATCTCTTTTTTCAGTGGAAACTGTATGTAAACGACTTATCAAGGCTCTTGTGCCAGCCAGTGTTGTGCCTGGTAGTGCTGCAGTGAAATGCATATCTTGGCTTTGTACGCGCAAGCCATCCATCAATATACAGGTATAAACATAAGGACTGGGAACTAGATGGCTCAAACATGGTATTTTGTAATTGAAACATTGTAAACATGCTTTGAAAGGTAATGACCTATTGAAAAAGCAGACCTCACCTGTGCCAGGCTTTTTGTTCAGCTGTATCTGACGTACAGTTAAACTGCCCAATTCTTAAAGAAATTTTTCGGACTACTGGTATTTGTTGGTGTTTTTATGCAAAGTTCTTAGTATATGTTTTAAATAAGCAACTTTTGCGGAGCATTTACACATATTTAAAATTAAATTATTCAGAGTGCACTATGCAATGCTGAAAGAGTTCCTTTTGACTGACCAAATTGCAAGCTAAGGGTCATTTGACTAATGGGCCTGTATTCTGACACCAACCAATTTTTAGACGGAACTCTTTAAATCAATAATATTCTTAAAAATGTAATATGGGGACAGTGATCTAGTGGTAGGACGCTGGTCTAGAGATTGGCAGGTCCCTGGTTCGAATCCCGCTCTGGGCACTGGATTTTTCTGAGCAAAAAATTAATCCCACGCTTGCTCCTCTCCACCCAGGTGTACAAATGGGTACATGTGAGGGAAATAAGTCAATGTGCTTTGGCTGCTTTCAGCGCCATATGTAAACGGACGACTTAAATCCCAGTGATCAGGGGGTTAATGTCAAAGTCGGCTGAAGATGCACACGTTGTCGAAGCAGACTATTAACCGCATCTTTAACCTTTTTAATATGCTAGAGCTACTTAAATGTTATGTTTTACTTTAGAAGGGCGGATTACAACTAAGTTGGCATCATTCTTCATTTAGAACAAATGTGTTTCATTGAGAACAATGTGTTTCATTTAGAACAATATGTAAATTGTCTAAGCACTATTAAACGCCTGTATAATATTTATACTGGTTTAGTTTGAGTGACATTATTTGGATGTTTTCAGTGCCTGTTACTTCGTTGGATTCTCGTCGTCTATGATTGTATCGACAAGAAAGATGGCTTACACTCTCTGTATGGTGTCATCTTCCATTTCCTGCACTACAGGATCTTGGTAAGTTGCTGTTACTGGGCCAAGTATTATGATCATTCTCAATTTTGTACATCAATTCAGGGAATGATATTTGAGTTTCCACTTACCAGATTATTAAGAATGGCGGATAGCTCGCAAACAATCTCTGATATCTGCTTTAGGAAGTTTCACATTCTTTCTCAAACTCAAGGATGATTCACTCAGACTCAAAACTAACCAAAAAAAAATTTAAGGCAATATTGAGCAAGATGGTCAACCTCATCTCATCTCAAATGTTTAGAAAATATACAAGAAGTAGGTAAGTGATACTATACTGTGATTGGGGGAATGTGTGTTGATGTGCACAAGCAGTGTTTTTATGTCCCCCAGTATATATGTTTTTGCCCTGTCTGTCTGTTGGTTGGTTGCTTTGTTGGTTTGCGTCAAACTTTCAATCAAGGTACTAATGCTCGTTTTGGATTGCAATAGGATACAGTGTTGTGTTTTCACCAGTTTGGGAATTGGGCCATGGAATAGGGATTAGGACAAATCTCGTTTTGGCTAAAAAAGTAATTTCAAGATTACATTAACTAAAGTTTATCTTGTAGAAATTGATGAGATATAAACTAAATGTTAAGACTTGTTAAAAAAAAATATATGATTTTTTATTCTGGAAACCTTGAATTGGGAATTTTAATATCCAATTTGGGAAAAGTAGATACCTTTTTCAACTGGGAAATGATCCCTATAACAGCCCCAAATTCAAACGAAATATAACAATGGTATAAGTAAACTTTTGCAGCTTTTTGTTAATGAGAACATTCACAAGACCAAAAAAAAATTCACATTTATGTTGACTAAACTCAAAAATTAGGAATTGAATAAGAAATCTGAAGTCTTAATAAAAATACCATCAGTGTTGTTAGGGCAGGGTTTTTTTTTGGTTGTAGGGAAAGGGGCCTTTAGCCCTTAGGTTGGGGAAATTTCACGCGCAATTTTTCCACTTTGGGGGAAATTTCACGCGTGATTTTCCACTTTTGGGGAAAAATCGCGCCCGTTTTTACCTTAATAGGGGAACAATTTTCAGGGTCTTACTTTTACTGTTAATTGGGTTAAAAAAACAAAAAAGACTGTTATTTTCTTCATACATCAATATTTGTGATTTATTACACAATTTAACAAAGGCTCAACACATGAAACAGATGTGGCTGTGACAGGCTCTGTAACTACTTGGCAATTACTGACTGCTAAATTGTTGGCATCATGTGCAGAATTAGAATGCCCTGGTGATGCAATTAGGATTTTACTAGAATCATGAGTCTGATGATCATCTTGGCTGGGACAGACTATGACTGACTTTGTCAAAGTGATCACTTCATGACAGGAACTAACTGTGGCCGGCTGTGCCAGATTGAGTTGACCTTGACAGGGACTGGCTGTGACAGTTTCAGACCGTTCAGGAACAGACTGCTGCAGTGGACTAACTTTTGTGAAGAAAGCTGAAATAACCACGTTATTCGCAATTTTTTAGGGCTTTTTCCAGTAATTTCGCCAGTTATGCGACATATTGCCTTTTTTGGTGACATTTAACGTAAAGCAAGTTGACAGTTATCGTAAATCGGCCAAGGGAGGTAATCATTGTTGAACATTTATACAGTACAGAACGGCATGTACGGGTTGGGAACCATAATTGGACGGGTACCAAACGGTGTTTTGTACGATTGCGAGCGACTTTGTTGTAAAATTCAATCGTTTTGAACTGTTTTATGGAGGGGAAAAGCTACCGCTTGGGGAATTTTTCGGTCCGGAATGGGGAAAAAAGTAGCCTAGATTGCTTGGGGAAGACGCCGATATTCGGCGTCTGTTATATAAGGTAAAAAACCCCTGTAGGGTAAAGTGAATGATTAAATTACATTTGTCAAGTGTTTGTAAGTTGAATGTATTTAAATACATGAATATCACCATTTATTTTTTAGTCCCCTACCGGGGGGGGGGTGAAACAGGAGGGGACTTCTGGTTTGCAATCTGTGAGTCTATCTGTCTGTCACACTTTTCTGGATCCTGCGATAACTTTAAAGTTCTTCATATTTTTTCATTAAACTTGAAAAATGGACAGATGGCAATATGGAGATTATGCACGTCATTTCATTTTGTTCCTACGTCAAGAATTCGAGTTGCCATGGCAACAAATAGACTAGAAATATTGCTGAAAATGGTGGAGTTTCACCGGTAGGGGATTTTTATTGCTTGGCAATAGTCTTGTTTATGATAGCTTAAATGAGTATTTTGAATGATGTCATTTTTTTTTAAATTTGTTGATTTTAGGATTCATTTTCACAATTTCATTTTAAAAGGCATATCACAAATCACTGAAAAAAGAACACTTCCAATTAATTATTGTGCACTCCATTTCCTCAAAGTGGACATTATTTATGCTTTGAAATTCTAAGGTATTTTATGCTTACAATCACTTGCCACAAAATGCATCCTCAATTAGACACGTCCCACCAATAATGTGTAATGTAAGGAAGACTGATGTATTGTATTTTTTTTAGATGCCTTATGTATGCCATCTTCTGTACCTGCTAACAAGGAAGGAAGACGTAAGGCTTTACAGAGTGCGCTATCTGCTGCAGTTTCAGAAAGACATGGTAGGACTTCTTTGTTTTGTCGTGTATAGGCAAGGCATCGATGATCTTTTTTGGCTGTTCTGTTAAATACTGTGTTACCAAACTAAGGTTATATACATGTATACATAAATACAATCGAACAGACACATTCATTTCATATGATTATTATTTTATAGAAAAATAGTTTATAAGTTTTGTTTGTCAGCAAGTTTATTAATTATTGAGTACGGTTGCAGGGTACTCAGCCGTTCTTGACCGGACTGTTGTCAGTCTACAGACACTACTACCCCAATCTTGTGCATGTTGTCAACACTCGATCATACAAGGTAGGTATGCCTCAATGTTTGGTAAGGACAGATTTATTGGGAATCCTCTGTGTGCTGGTTTTTTTTTTTGGGTGACAAATTAATTTTCTTTACTAACCTGCCAATGGAAAAACGAGATATGAGTGTGTTACAGTGAAAATGCTGTAAGAATAAGAAGTTTAATATTAAAATTGTTTTTATACGAGTGAAAAGATTCAGTTTTATGTTTATTATCAGGGCTTTCCTTTGACCCGAGCTCCCGGGTTTTGACACTTGAAAATTACAGAAGACCCTAGTTTGACTCGTGAGAAAATTACGTCATGAGTCACATTTGACCCGGGGGAATGTACCGACTTGCGTCAACGAGATTAAAAAAGTTGTTAAGACTAATCGATAATTGGCTTGGGGCGGCATATCTTCTGGTAAACGCTTACCTTTATCGCCCGTTTCCAATCATTGAAGCATTTGGCCCATTGAGAAATCAAGTAATGACCAATTAAAACACTGCTGGTTCGATGACGCGTGTATGAACGTTCCATATTTATATGAGCGTTTGTTATCAGCTGTTTGCAGAAATGACATTTAACCCACCAAAACAGAATGAACTCACCCGCGTCAGTTTTAATAATATCCAATATATAATTATAACAGCCATATCCACAATATTTTGAGAAATACCTTGACAATATGTCAGAATGTATTTCCAAACTGAAGCTGAATACACCCAACCCTGTTTTATTTCATGTTTGCTCCGTTCAAAGACGCGCGAAAGTTATGCTGGCACATGAACTGTCTACAAAGTCAAATTACATGCTTTGCATCAGAGTTGCTTAAAATAACCATAGAACCGGTATAACTGACCTTGTTGCAAAGTGACACATTTGGATGCTGCATGTGCCAATTGATTAAAACATAGGTGTAATAATTGACCATTTGAGAAGGCAAAGGAAAATGGCGCGTTTGTCTCGCGTCTTCGGTAAAGATGGCACATGAAATAATTTAATCCGTATTTTAGCCGTCCAGGGTCGATTTTGAGATCAATGTAAATCCGATGAGTGAGTTTAAAGGGGCATTTATTTCTGCTTTTTGATGGTAAACGACTGGCACTGACATGAGCCAGTGATTTTCCTCCTTCTTTATAAAGTACCGGTAGACGGCACTTTCCCAATTACGAAAAAAATACAAATTTCCCAATTGCTGTCCTTAAATTCCCAATTAAAGGTAAAAAAAAAAAAAAAAAAAAAAATTTTTTTTTTTTTTTTTTTTTTCCTAAGCAACATTTAGTTAGTTTCCCTTTGCAGCTCTATAGCTTGAACCTAGGATTATATAATATTGACAGCTTGAAAACACTTGGTTATCAATTTTAAAGTATTTGGGAGCAAAAAATCAAATACACCAATTTCCCAATTTGAGGTTTTCACGACTCGATTTTTCCCAATTTTGAGGTTTTCACGACTCGATTTTTCCCAATTGGACCGGTACGGGTACTTTTCCCAATTGGACAAGGAAAATCGCTGTGAGCAGTAACTGACGAAACATCTTCGCTACTAACTTTCCGAAAACCGTACCATTCTACGAATGTTGCTGATGTCCGCCATCTATAAATTATCTATTGCAAAGAAATTAAAGGATTAAACTCATTACAATGTTATAAGAGATTTATGAATTATCATATGTAAAAAAAAACAAAAAACTTTTTTTTTTAGGAGGGGGGGCAGGGCGGAGGTTCGGGGGGGGGGGGGGGGGGCAGGGAGGAGGTTCGGGAGGTCAGGGCGCGGCGCCCTTCGATTTCGATTAAGGCCTAGCTGGAGCACTGTAAAGCATTTCAATATCATACTTAAACACAATACATCAACCGAATTATATATTGATTGCGGATTTGCTAGGTTACTTATTACTGGCTTTCATTTTATGCATTCAAACAAAACACATATTTTATTTTATTCGCAAAAGACGTATCTCGACAGTTTTCGGACAGTTGTTTTTGGATACGGTATGGTTCGTCGATTTTAATTTATTTCCAGCGATCTTTATAACATTTTTAGATAGAATGACGAATACACATGCGGTGTAACGGATGGTTTGATTGATAAAATTTTGCAATGTACTCACAAGAAATTGCACATACATGTAAAAATAAAATAAAAAATAACAATAAGCTAGGGCTCCAGGGGCTCTGCCCTCTATTCCCTTCATCCTATGGTCTCAGAATCTCTGCTTAATTTTCCGTATTTCGAATTTTGGAAAATTGACACCCCTGATATACATTTGTATATTATCATTATGTCACTACCAGTGTTTTTTTCGTATTGATTTCACTATGCTCACAATGTTGGTCACAATATTTGTTTGCATTGTGTCTTTGTTAATTTGTGGCTTTTTATATATCATATCTCATTAATTTGCTTAAAGTACAAAAGATCATTGACTGATCATTGACTCTCCTGCGTTATTATTATGACTCATACAAATTTGATTTTGACTCTTGAAAATTTGGTCCCAAGAGTCATGGACTCTTGAGATTTGAGGTCTAAGGAAAGTCCTGATTATAGTTTTAATAAAATCATTGATCAAACAAAAATGATTTGATCGACCTGATACAAAGGTGCCTTATATAAAAAAAATAAGGAGTATGTGTCAGATAATGTTTTGAGGTACATCATATTACTTCCGATCAGCTATGAAGTCATTATTTTCTGTAGAAATGAATCATATTCAACAAAACAAAAAAAATAATAACAAAATATATAACATGATCAAGGATCATATTTTCCTACAACATCAATCGGTCTGGATTTAAAATGGGGGGAAAGTATTTGAAAAATTACGCCCGAAATCCACAAATGCATATGTTGCATTTATCTAGTTTTACAAATTATAATTAAAACATATACTTGCATATATAATAGCATCATTTAAATTGATTTTACTTCAAAACTGGATTTTTTATTAATTTAACAAAAAAATCCTCATAAAATGAAACTGTGTCCATAAAAGTTCTTATTAAGCTTAAATTATAGATAATGTATTACAAAAATATATGTAGATCATGAAATGAATAGTTTTATTTGAGAAAATCACCAAAATGATGTCCATTCCCAGTTTGATGTCTTATTCCCAATCTACATAATACAGTGTTTCTAAATTTAGTTTGATGCAATGCAATATGTAAAAAATTATTTTCTGACAATCAGTCGAAAACGAAAGTTAATTTATGTGAAACATAAATGCGTATTGGTCAGCATCCAATTTGTTTGGTGTACAAAATCGGTGTTTTGACAGGTTTTATAAACCTTAGGTGGTATAATTCACAGGATAATAGTTGGCGTTTATTTCTGTATGATACATCTTTCGATAGCAATTAGAGACCCTATCATAAAAACATGGGTGAAAGTTTTCCGTATTATTACGGATTTCCGTAAATTCGATCTTCAGTCAGGTCGTTTTTCCAAATCGTCCAGATCCGAGGAGATATTTTTGGGGGGGGGGGGGGTAACCCCTACCTTTGATTTTAATCGGACCCGAAGTTTAACGGCTACAAGTCGAAATAAAATGTCTCCTGCAAAAGGAATCTGGTACGGATACGAGCCAAATGATCCTTCGCCGTGCAGAAGACAGCATGACGTCACCTCATTAGAATAGTCTGGCAAAATCTGCCGATAATTTACGATTCCTTTGTCTCCGATGTCTACGAAATGGTTTACAACACGGAATAACTCGAAGTAAATCGGAATCTGACTCGGTTTCCAAACACGCGTTTTGATTGGTTTACGTTAATCGGTCAACCAATTAAAATCAACGTTACGAAAATAAATCTCTCAAAAGCATATGGCGGACAAGTTGAAGTAACTTTTTTCCGAAACCCAAACAACCGATAAAATTATGTATTTACCTCCGGGGTATAACACCAAAGAACTTGAAAGTGGTGTTAAGAACAAGTGGCGATGGGAATGGCTCAACGAAAGAGGCTCTCTTGGTGAGAAATGGGGAGATTGGCTGAAAAAACCAAACACTCCGGGTAGCGCCTATTTACTCCTATAAATATGAGGTCGATTTACATCGACCTCATATCGTTTAACGTTATTTTGCAATAGCATCGTTCCGACATGAATTCATGTCGGAAGCTTTAACGGCATCAAATTCATATAACAGCACAGAATAATCATGCAATAAATTATTAAACATAAAATATAAACATTATTTTACTAATTGCATTAGAAAAATGTTTATACAAACTTACAAGTAATGATAGTCCAGTCCTTAAAACACTACCACTGTTCAAATTCCATATTGTTGCCATATAGCACTGTGTAAATTGAAAGTTGCATAATGTTACCTCATTGGTCGGTTATAAATACATTGTTTTTCAATATATAGTATTCGATTTAGACGAAAATAATAATTTACGTGGAATGTCATAGTAGTTTTCCATTAAAACTTTGATCTTGCTGTGTGTGTTTAAGGACGTTATTAATTATGTTATACTTATTTTTGTATTTCATTAAGAATGAGAACGTGTAGCCCTTTTTGTTAACTGTTTTTAGCAAACGATTCGCGGCTTAATAAGACACGGAAAATAGTTAAAGCGACACTTTCATTTTAAGGTTTAATGTGAACAATATTAAATGAAACCTTTTTTGGTATTAATATATTTTATTGACATGTTAAATTCGATACTTGAAAAGGCGTTTAGTCTTTAAAAATATGTCGCTGATATTGTTAATTTCAATAACTGTTAATATGCTTAATGTTGTATAAGAAATTGAATAGTTTCAATAAGTTGTATTCCCGCCTAAAATCCGATATCGTAAAACGCGCAACGGTTAAGAATAAGGTCTAAATTAGTTTAAGTATTCAGATCTGAATATCAGCAGCTGTGCCAGCTGGGAAGCCCCGTTTGGGCTTTAACAGCCGCAAGCGAAACAACATACTTTTTTAAGTCTTGCACTTAGACTCCATGATCACAAGTATAGGGCCCTGCTGTGGCGTATGACACCATAGTGTTATTTAGTATTGGTCGGCACAGTATCTGATCATAACGAGACAATTGGTTTGTGCTGAACACAGGGGAAATAAAACCACAGATCTATCATTAAACAAGATTATTGAGATATCTTTTATTGAACACCGCGATAAAAATGTTCAAACCACGGACTCTAGATTACACGGATAAGAAACATGGCAATATTCTCATAATCATCACTGCTATATGTGTAATCACCTAACAATTCGTCTAAAAATAATTTATATATTTGAGTTGAAGACGATGTACTGTTGTATAAGTCTGAATAAACTATCTGTCTGCCTGTCTAAATCTAAGCCGTCATCGTCCCAGTGAAAAAATCTGATTTTGAATAGTTGGACATGATGCCCTGATGTCAAAATACGAAATGACCCGCGTAACACCGACCGTGATTTTCAAGAATCTTTAATAAATTGATAATTTAAGGTAAATAACATTTCATATAATTATACATAATTCCCTCGTTGATAATTAACAGCAAACGATGAATGTTTTTGACACCCATTTTATTTCAAGTATGCATGCAAAGCCGAATAAAATCGAGAGGGTCCGCTATATACGCTGTTTCATCATAAATTTAACACCCTTTCTGTGTTATAAACAAGAGCTGAAATCGTTAATTTATTAAGATTTATTTATAATAAGCTTTATTGATATGTTTCGTGAACAAAATACTACAATATATTCCATAAAAAATATAATAATCATGGCAAAGGAAATTCAATGGCCGGTTTCTAAACAAAAGCATAATCGCCAAGACCGTAGCATCAGTTCAGTGCGTTAGGAACGCGCGCTACTTTCTTCCGCCTTCATTCCTTAATTACTTTCGTTTTTAAACAATTTTTTTTCTATCGTATACAGAATTCTATTCTTCTAAGCAAGATGTAATTTTTAAAACTGAACTCCAAATATAAACGCAACAAATTGGTATTAAGTACGAACATGTCAACCGTAAATCTAGATTCTAAAACTCCAAAACGGTATGATATTTGCAAAAGTTAAAGTTATAACTCGCCGGGCTGTCGAAATCAGAAGAACGCTACAAATTGGTATTAAGTACGAACATGTCAACCGTAAATCTAGATTCTAAAACTCCAAAACGGTATATTTGCAAAAGTTAAAGTTATAACTCGCCGGGCTGTCGAAATCAGAAGAAAAACTTAATATATATTTATATATCTGTTTACTACGTAACGTAAGCTTTCTAATGATATATAATTTGTCAAAATCGGCTGAGAAATGAAACTATAATTCAACAAAAGACGTGAGTGGGTACATCAAAATGTATAACCTCGGCGCTTCGCTGTAAGCTAATTGTACAAACATGTACAAGATCGATAGCCACAATACGGTAAAACGCGCGTTGGTAAAACATAAAATGTGTATTTCTTGAGTTTATCTCGCTATAAATCCATTAATAACAACGGGAATATACTAAAACGTATATTTTTTGAAAGAGGAATTAATAAGCAACAAGATAACGTATAAACCAATAAAATCGGATGAATAGTTTTTGCATAAGATTGAATTTACTACAGTAAGGGTCAAATACTCGATTCATCTCCTAACAATATACACTCCGTGATACAACTGGTAGTTTTAACACACACATATAGGTTCCATTTAATTAAAGAGTACAGAAAGCTAAAAAGTGATGTGGTTTGTTGTACAACAACAATTGGTTATGTGTAACCTATTCAAAAAATAATTTCGTTCAAGATAATTCAATGTAATTCTATAAACGACAAACACATTTCGTGTGTTGTGTATGTTTATTTTTAAAAATGTACATAAGTGGTTTAAAAGCACAATTTTTACACATTTAAGAGGTAATCGCACACATTTATCTCTAATTAATGATAATTTTATGCATTAGCAAAGATTTAACGAGAAAAACTGAAGTTTAAAGTGAACTCAATTTGCTATAGGAAAACGACGGTTGCCGTTTAGACGTAAGCGGGGTAGCTTACGTCTAATTATTTGGACTAGCGCCTATTGTGAAATTTGTTTCAAAACGATAAACTACAAATCTAATGGGAAGAAGGCGTTCAAGTCTCACGCTGAGGATGTAACGCATTTGAAAAATTACCGGACGTGGAAATCAAATCAGGTGAATATTTTTAATATCTCTTATTTGTGTTTTTTTCCCACCCGTATCGAAATTCGAATGATCGGTGGCGAAGGTCTGGATAACGGCGGCACGAATTACCCAAATCTACCAAAATCTTCCCAAATCTACCCCAAAACTACCCAAATCTACATAAAAATAATTATTTTACATCATGTTTGTGTGATGGGCACTATTGTTTTGTTAACGACATTATTGAAAAAGACCGGACAAAGATGACAGTTGTCAATTATGAAGCCGTAGCAATTGTGAAGACCGCTCTTAGGAAAAAAAATGTGAAAAGTACAGACCTTAAAGTCACACCAAATATGAAAAAGGCCTGTATTTCTGCTTACTCCAGTTATCAGAAATATCTGAAGGAAATGAAAGAGGAAAAGAAGAAAAGAGAAGATGCAGTTTTGGACTCTTCAGTTCAGCTGTTGAAACTTGAACGTGCCAAAAAAATTGCAAAGTTAGTAAGGTTGAAGAACAGACATTCAGGGATTAAGAGGAAACCGGACACAAGTAGCGATGGAACAGGAAGGAAGTGGAAAAGAATAAAGAAGATATAGTTCTGAACTTCTGGTGTATCATGAAATAATGTTTTAACAAGTGAAAATAATGTGATTTTTAATGCATGGTTTAAGAGAATTAAGAAGCTATTTTATTACAAAATTTATCTGATCAAAAGACACTACACAAAATGCTTCATTTTAATTTCAAAGTTTAATCTTTTGATAGAAGACAAATTAAGTGCTTCAGTAATTTCTTTAAAAAATATCTAGATAAGATATTCAAACTAATTACATAAAAATACAAGAAAGAAAATGTATTACTGTAATATGTTCATCAATGTTAATCTACATGAAATTTTAAAGATATTTTCTACCCAAACTGTTTTTTTCTGTTTTGAATAACTTAAAAATACAGGTGTCTTTAAGCTCAGGAGAAGTGATTTCTTCGTTTTAAATAAGCTAAAATGCAGGAGCTTCCGGGGGCCTCCGGCCCCCTGGACCCCTGGCCAGGGCCTTGCCCTGGACCCCACCGGGGGCCCTATCGGCCCCCAGGCCCCCAGATTTTTTTTTCAGTATTTTGGGTTTTTTCAACTTTCACCCATGTAAAAACACTGTGGTGTAAATGCCTGATAAAATCAATAAATTCCGATAAATCGCGAATAAGGTGTCAAAAACAACACTGTTGCACTCGAGTAGCAGAAGGGGGTTGTTAATTGGGGGCAATAAAGGGATTAGCGATGGTAAGTTTAAGCCAGACAGAGCTTGAATTGCGAATTTTATTGGGAACTTATAGACTTTGCATCGTTTTTTACGAATGTCAGGACAGAATGAGACCGACTGTTTAGGATTTTCAATCGGTCTTTCATGACCCCAATCAGTCTAGGACCGACAAAACCGAAAAAAATATGATCCCTGAACATGATAGACAGGTGGGTATTTTATTTAGAGCTACAACGATTCACCAACAGCTCGGTTCGATTTCGATTTCAGAAACTCCGATACCGATTTTTTCTATTCAATTCATCTTCAAACCTAGTTTTATCATATATTCACTCTTCTGCCTCAAAATATGCATTTCTGTTCAAAAGTGTCGCAAACCTAGATATCTTGGGTACTTGTCAAATTGTGTGTTTGTTTTACATAGTTTGGTTGGTTCAACAGTGTTTTAAAAACTGTTGAAAGTGTGTTAAATTAACAGTTGTAAGAAACATTTTGCAAGAAACTGCCAATTGTCTTTCAAACTATGTCAATATTTCAATAAAACACATAAAAAAGAATAGCAAATTAGGACTTAATTTTAATATAAAAAACTTCTGACTAGAAGATTGTGTTGAATACAAAATAATATAAAATTAAATAAATAATCATAAGAACATCTGGAATCAGTGGAGTGATAGTACTATCACTATTATACGTATATCCAAAATTGCTACAAGCATGTCTACCATTGTGCCGTGACAGCATCACCTGTTACCTGTAGGACAAAGCACATTCTCTAATAAACTTAACAAATTCCCAACAGAAACAGAACTACTTTTCTGGCTTGCGACTTGAGTAGTTGCACTTGTGCTACCTCTTAGTCTTGCTAAATCAACGTTATTTTTGCATCCGTTTAGCACAGTTTACAATTTGCTTTATCGGGAGGGCTACCATCCCGAACCCAAAATACTGTCACACTTTTGATTTTAGCTTCTTGGGCGCATCTGATAATTTCA
This sequence comes from Dreissena polymorpha, assembly GCF_020536995.1. Classification (NCBI taxonomy): domain Eukaryota; kingdom Metazoa; phylum Mollusca; class Bivalvia; order Myida; family Dreissenidae; genus Dreissena; species Dreissena polymorpha. Next base: position 16,632,196 of record NC_068360.1, read on the forward strand.
ATTCGTCCGCCACAACTTTTTCAGCCATTTTGACGCTTTTTCCGAAAGTAGACTGTAACGTGCTTATTGATTGGATGACTAAGGTAATAAGCAGCCAATCGCGCGTGTCGTAATTACAGGTAAAGATAAAACCTACGCCTTCCCGTTTCAAATAGTCAGAATACGGCGAGCTTTACGTATCTATGTATAAAAATATATATATATATGTCTATATGTTAAAGAATCGAATTGAATTTGGTAGGTTTGGTATCGTAATCGTATCGACGCATTTCGAACCGATTTTCGATGCATCGGATCGAATCGTTACAGCTCTAATTTTATTTGAAGCCTCCCTGATGTATAACACAATAACGGGCCGATAACCTGATATTCTCCTTATATAAGCTTTAAAAGCATGGAATGAAAATATTATTATTTTATTCCAAAAGGTGATTGTTTCTGTCAAGCAAAGTACGTTCTAAAAATACCAAACCCTTGTATAATATGGAAACTTTATCACAGTTTGGTAAATTGTCATGGGTTAAAATAAGAAAAGGAATGTACACATTATGTTTAAACAAGTGCAGTACTAAGTGTGTTCAAATCATGCCCATGGGTCCCAGGGGTCACATGATTTATGTACATTTATATTGTAAGTAACTTCAAACATTTTTTCTATGAAACTTCAAAGTTCAGGGGTTTAATATCAAATGTGTAACATACAGCGTTTTTCCTCTTTATAAAGTTGGTACCGTTAAACGTCACCATTCCTAATGAGACCATTTTTCCAAATTTCAAAATTAAAAATACCCAATTCACAAAAAAAAAAAAAATCGCAGAAAAATTCAGTGAAGAGTTAAATAGGCAACAAATAAATCTCTTTTGTCAAAATATTCAATTATGATCTACACAATAAGTCAGTATACCTGCCAAGCGTGTTTTCACAACGCCCAACACCTAATCCAGTTTTGTCCTGATTTTCTGTTTCTTAGTACTGTATACAGTGCACTACCTGCTTCAATAATGAATCATCTAAAAGACCATAACAATAAAGATACAGCATGTTTTATTTGAAATTAATTTTGAGGAAACGTCTATTCAAAATCATTTGCAATATAATTTAGTTAAAATGAAGAACAACATTTTTAATCAGAATTTAAAGATTTAACTTCTCTACGCTACATAGTTTTTATACAAAAATCAATACACACATGCCTCTCATGTGGTGACATCACGTTTTCTATAAGCGGCATAATTTTTGCATGCTTTTTATTGGGACGAAGGATGAAATATAATTATGTGCACCGTTTATTTGAAGCTAGAATTGATGAAGACGTGTTAACATTATCATTCAAAAGTGTGTTTAGGATTACAAATTTAATAATTGTCATTTGGGAATACAACAAAACATTTACAGTTGTTATGCCCCCGGATCAAAAGATCGGGGGTAGATTGTTTTTGGCCTGTCTGTCTGTCATTGTGTCAGTCAGTCATTGTATATGACTGTGTGTAACAAAACTTTAACTCTGCTTAAACTTTTATAACTTTTGCAATATTGAAGATAGCAACTTCATATTTGGCATGCATGTGTATCTCATGGAGCTGCACATTTTGAGTGGTGAAAAATTCAAGGTCAAAGGTCAAATTTATGGCTTCAAAGCGGCGCAATTGGCAGGGTTTTCAATAACTTTTGAGCCAACAGGCCCAAATGTGAAACCAACAGACCTTCAAGGGGGTCTGGGGGACATGCTCCCCCTGAAATTTTTTTATTTGAGCACTTGATTAATAGCAAATAGGAGCCAAATTACAGAAAAGACACGCAAATTTTGAAATATCAATTGCCGATTGTCCAAAATCTGAGCGATTTTCAACCTGCCAAAATCTGATTTCAAACGGCCAGCAGCCGGCTCTTATTGAGAACACTGCCTATTGGGCATTGTGTTTCTGGCAAACCCATCTATTGTTTTCCAATGTTTTATTGAGCGTCTAATCGATTAAGGTTACATACCACCAATTCCATTACAATGAAATAAGCGTAGATAGTTCAGTGTGCGAAAAAATGGTCCATTTTCGACTAAATCAGCAATTAAAAAGGGGTTGGGGGTGAATATACTTTTCAGGTGGGGGATTGGCGGCAGATTTGATAGATTGAGGGCCTTGGGAGCCATATCTTGGAAGTTCTTTGGCGGATTTTATTAAAACTTGGTATGAGTATATATATATATATATATATATATATATATATATATATATATATATATATATATATATATATTTATATGGATAAGAGGATTATGCACGCCAAATGGCATTGTACACCATCTGTTAACCCTTTCCCAGTCAGAGGCAAAGTTCATAAAAACCAGAAAAGCCTGCGAGTTTTTAAATGTGTCGGGTACACCCCTATGGCCTTTAAGTTCTCATTTTCTTGTGAAAATGTCCAGGGTTTCACATAAACAAGGTGTCCTCAGTAAGTTTATCACAGTTAGATGGATATAAATCACACTTCTATTTGATTTTTGCAGTTTGCATACATCTATAAGGGCCTATAGCAATTAACACTGTTGGATATTATTGTGTATTTCTTGTTGCTTTACATGTAGCCACGTACCTGGAGCGTGATATGTGACACATGATCAACACTGTAGAAAGTAGATCCAGGGTTTTTTATCTGATTTTGGGGGCAGGGCCTGGCCTTTTTGAGAGGGAAAAAATCGCGCGAAATGCTGGATTTTGTGGGAAAAATAATGCGAAACGCTGGATTTTGGGGAAAATAAAGGAAGTCTTAAATAATCAATTTAACATATTTTACTGTTTTTAAAACAAATTCAAGGCTACAGATAATTTAATTATGCAATGTTGTATTTTCTACACTGGGTCAGGTTAACTTATGTATTTTAAGTTTAAAGAAAAAAAATTAAAAAATGGGGGCGGGGGGAATGAAATCTGAGAAAAATTTACCTGCTGAGGGGAAAAAAAATCCAAGGGGAAAGGGCCGTTTTTCGGCGAGTCACAAAGAATGAAACTGGTAGATCAGACATGTTTTTCGTCTGTACTGATATTTGCAAAGCTCCGTAATCAAAGCATAACTTTAGTTCTACTTTAAGGCATTCCAGGTTTTCTGTAAGAAATGTGATGTTTTCTGCCTTCAAAATGTTAAATTAGTATTCACCATAATAATATGTACTCTTTAAAAACAAATTAATATAAAAATACCTGGAAAAACATATCTAGAGACTTAAGAAATTTAATGAATTCTAGGAATTCCCTTAGTTTACCCTAAAAAGCTTTGTGAACATGGAACCCGGTCCATCAAGTTAAAACTGCAGGTCCATAATTTTGCCTAATAAAAAAGGGTGAGCTATTGTAGTAGATTGCCCTCTGGTGTTATCAACAATTTGCTTAAAACAACTAAAACTAGAAATGGCGCGGCAGAGGCTGACGCGTATCCCCACGCCGCATGTGTGACCCAGGGGCGCCCCAGGGTTGGTAATGGGGCCATGCATAGTTGAGATTGACTGTATTGTCATAAGAGATGTTCAGTATAAATTTGAAGAAATTATACCCCCACAAACGAAGTTTAGGGGCATATAGGAGTGAACTTGTCTGTCGGTCCGTATTAAGTGTCCGCTCTCTAATTCAAGTAGTTTTCATCCGATCTTCACCAAACTTGGTCAGAAGTTGTATCTACATGATGTCTAGGCCAAGTTCGAACATTGGCCTTGCCAGGTCAAAAACTAGGTCACAGGGTCACTTAGTGCGCGTTAAACATTCAGCATGTTGTCCGCTCTCTAATTCAAGTAGTTTTCATCCAATCTTCACCAAACCTTGTCAGAAGTTGTATCTAGATGATGTCTAGGCCAAGTTCGAACATGGGCCTTGCCGGGTCAAAAACTAGGTCACGGGGTCACTTAGTGCGTTTTAAACATTCAGCATGTTGTCTGCTCTCTAATTCAAGTAGTTTTCATCCGATCTTCACCAAACTTGGTCAGAAGTTGTATCTACATGATGTCTAGGCCGAATTCGAACATGGGCCTTGCCGGGTCAAAAACTAGGTCAACGGGTCACTTAGTGCGTTTTAAACATTCAGCATGTTGTCCGCTCTCTAATTCAAGTAGTTTTCATCCGATCTTCACCAAACTTGGTCAGAAGTTGTATCTAGATGATCTTTAGGCAAGTTCAAACATGGGCCTTGCCGGGTTGGGTTAAAAACTAGGTCACGCGGTCACTTAGTGCGTTTTTTAACATTCAGCATGATGTTCTCTCTCTTATTCAAGTAATTTTCATCAGATCTTCACCAAACTTGGTCAGAAGCCATGCCAGATCAAAAACTAGATCACAGGGTCACTTAGTACGTTTAACACATTGAGCATGGTGTCTGCTCTCTAATTCAAGTAGTTTAAATCCTATCTTCACCACACTTGGTCAGAAGTTGTAACTTGATGATGTGTAGGTCATGCAAGTTCGAAGATGGGCCATGCCGGGTCAAAAACTAGGTCACGGGGTCACTTAGTGTGTTTTAAACCTCACCATGTTGTCCCCTCTCTAATTCAAGTAGTTTTTATCCAATCTTCACCAAAATTGGTCAGAAGTTGTATCTTGATATTGTCAAGGACAAGTTTGAATATGGGTCATGCCGGGTCAAAACAAGGTCAAGGGGTCACTTAGTGCGTTTTAAACATCACAATGTTGTCCGCTCTCTTATTCAAGTAGTTTTCATCCAATCTTCACCAAACTTGGGCAGAAGTTGTATCTAGATGATGTCTAGGTCAAGTTTGAATATGGGTCATGCCGGGTAAAAAACTAGGTCACTGGGTATCTTAGTGCGTTTTAAACCTCCCCATGTTGTCAGCTCTCTAATTCAATTAGTTTTCATCCAATCCTCACCAAACTTGGTCACAAGTTTTATCTAAATGATCTCTAGGACAAGTTTGAACATGGGCCATTTTGGGCCTAAAACTAGGTCACGGGGTCACTTAGTGCGTTTTTTAGCATTCAGCATGGTGTCCGCTCTCTAATTCAAGTAGTTTACATCAGATCTTCACCAAACTTGGTCAGAAGTTTTATGGAGATTATCTTAAGGCCAAGTTAGAACATGGGCCTTTCTGGGTCAAAAACTAGGTCAAGGAGTCACTTTGTGCGTTTTAAAAATTGAGCATGGTGTCTGCTGTTTTTTGTGAAGACAACATGAAAAATATTATGTATCAATGCGGCATGTGGGGGTATTCATCACGTCTGTGACAAACCTCTAGTTCTATGTAGAAATGAAGAAGTTAATGTAAAATAACCTAAAAAATGAGTGAAAATCTATACCCTAATTTCTCCTCCTCATCCTGCTCTCCTAACAAATCTAATACTGAATCAACTTCACTGACGTCCATTACGTACATGTCATCCTCATTGGAATGACTTATGAGATGGCTGAACATGCTCTCTTATTGCTTCTGTTTTGGAAAAGTTATGTTTTGAGGTTAAATGGTTGACTAAATAGAAGCGTCTCAGACATTTTCTATCGCAATCTGGTACACAACAATGAAAATGTTGAATTTCATGTCTGTCTTTGATGTGCCTGTTCAAAGTCCATCTTACTTTAAATTGTTTCTCACATTTTTCCCACTTGCACATTTTGACAGATTTTCAGTAATGAACCTAAAAGTGTAATTGAACAAATTGAAAGTTTCAGCCCTTTTATAGATTCTTGAGGCTCTATATCATAAGTTTCTCATGCTTTTTATGCTTGACTGCATTCTATCTCTTCTCTCATACACAGGTGTCCATTTGCGCCAATATTTTATAAACCCTTATATAAACATTTGATGGATGAGCTAAACCATTTCACAGATGAGTTAACACAAACAATTGACTACTAAATACATATCTGAGCCACTACTGTGTAAATCTATATGTGTTTTCAATACACAAGCTTCATTGTTGAAAAATTCCTTTGTCTGATGAAGATGCTTGCACTTCTTCTGATTGGGTAGATAACCACTTAATAGATTTCAAAATCTAAATGCGGACCCTAAGTTCAAGGTCAAGGTCACAGTGGTAAAAAATTTCATGCGCATTGAAAGGTCTTGTCCAGATACACATGCATACCAAATATGAAAGCAATATCTGAAGGGACACAGCAGGTATGAGCCTTTTTAGCTCGACTATTATACATGTATATGAAATCAGCGATTTTCCTCCTTCTTTATAAAGTACCGGTAAACGGTACTTTCCCAATGGAGCGAAAATTCCCTAATTCCCAATCGGCATCTGAAAAAATCCCAATCGGCGTCCGAATTTTTTTTCAAAACGATTGAAAGTTTCGTAACAAAACCCAACTTTCTGCGAGCGAACAAAGAAAATCATATAGTTGTGTGTAACCACGCGCTCGATTAATTTCGGGTTTTATTATTCAGCGCGTGCAATCAATAGAGTCGTTACTGTTTCCGGTTCTTTTGTCAGGCAGCCAGCGTACTGTTTTACGTCGGTTTGTGACCTTGCCTCTGTGGAAAGGGTGTTCAGTCTAATGAACAATCTTTGCACGACCAATCGGAACCGTCTATCACAGGACACATTGACAGCACTAATGATGCTGTGCAGAGAGGGATGCCAGCAACTGATAGATGATCAAACATCAAAGATTGTTGAAATTTTCAAAAAAATGAAAGACAGAGACATTGCTTTATAAGAGATTAAAACGACTAGTAATTGATTTTGTGTGTTCTTTATAATATTCTGTTATTTATATCAACTTTATTACTTAATGTTCATTAAGGCATGCCTGCAAATGATTATTTTAATGGGTATGTTCAATTAAGTATGAACTGTATGATGTATTCATTAAGACCCAAACTTCACGACGCGATTTCCCAATTTAAGGATTTCACGACTCAATTTTTCCCAATTTTGAGGTTTTCACGACTCAATTTTTCCCAATTGGACCGGTACGGGTACTTTTCCCAATTGGACAAGGAAAATCGCTGGAAATATATATAGTGGAGCTATCCTACTCGCCCCGGCGTCGGCGGTTCTGTTCTGTTAGCGTGCAAATGTTAAAGTTTTCGTACTACCCCAATTATTTTCATTGTCCCTTGACATATTGCTTACATATTTTTCATACTTATTGACCAACATGACCCCAACCTATAAACAAGAGCAGACAACACTATCAAGCATTTTTTCATAATTATGGCCCCTTTTCCACTTAGATATGCAGCAAATGTTAAAGTTTTCGTACTAACCCATTTATTTTCATTGTCCCTTGACATATTGCTTTCATATTTTGCATACTTGTTTACCAACATCACCCCAACATATAAACAAGAGCATACAACTCTATCAAGCATTTGTCATAAGTATTGCCCCTTTTATACTTAAAATATGCATATTATTGATAAATCTATGTTAAAGTTTGCCTATTACCCCAAATATTTCCTATATCCTTTGACATATTGCTTTTATATGTTGCATACTTGTTTACCAACATGACCCCAACCTATAAACAAGAGCAGACCACTGTATCAAGCATGTCTACCTAATTATGGCCCCTTTTACAGTTAGATAATTGAACATTTTGCTTAAATTGCCACAACTTCTTTATTTATGATCACATTTTATTATTGCTTTTACAAAACAACACTTACCTGAATACCACAATGGATTCCACCCAAACAATATCCCACGCCCCTATCCAGAATCCCTCCCCCCCCCCCAACCTCCCACCCCCCCCCCCCATTTTTTTTAAACATCATCTAATAAATTACCCCACCCCACATTATACCCCTCTTTCACCCCCACCCCCCCCTACCCGCCACCCCCCAATTTTTTGTTTTTTAAACATCATCTAATAAATTACCACACCCCACATTATACCCCCTCTCACTCCCCCCCCCCCTCCCCCCATTTTTATTTTTGAAAGATCGTCTAATAAATTACCACACCCCACATTATACCCCCTCTCAACCCCCCCCTGCCCCCCCCCCCCCCAAAAAAAAAATAAAATAAAATATTTTTCCTTTTTTTATTTTTGAAAGATTGTCTAATAAATTATACCAAATATGAAAGCAATATCTGAAGGGACACGGTAGTTATGAGCCTTTTTCGAAACGCAGTCGCAGAAAAATCTCTGATCCGGCCCCACCCCAACCCCCATAACTTTTGACCCAGGGGTCAGATCAAAATTCCGAATAGTGCACCGTCGCATATGCTCATAGCTACCATGTGTATAAGTTTCAAGGTTCTAGTGCTAATAGTATAGGAGATAATTGTGGCCAGGACGGACGGACAGACAGACGACGGATATAACCACAATATCCCCAGCGTGGGGATAACAACATCTTCACCTGAACCTTAAGGCAGATTTTCACGAAAGTTCAAAGAAATGATACTAGGGTGTCCCTCTTTCAAAGTTGTACAAATAGGTCCTGTCTATTGCATAATTAGTCCCATACTGGTGAAACCTGTGTCTGTGTGTCTGTCACACTTTTCTGGATCCTGGGATAACTTTAAAAGTTCTTCATATTTTTTCATGAAACTTGAAACATGGACAGATGGCAATATGAAGATTATGCACATCATTTCATTTTGTTCCTACATGAAGAATTCTGGTTGCTATGGCAACGAATAGACTAGAAATATTGCTGAAAATTGTGGATCCTGACATAACTTTAAAAGTTTCTCATATTTTTTCATGAAACTTGAAACATGGATAGATGGCAATATGGAGATTATGCACGTCATTTTATTTTGTTCCTGCGTCAAGAATTCTGGTTGCTATGGCAACAAATAGACTAGAAATATTGCTTAAAACGGTGGATTTTCACTAGTAGGGGACTTTTATTGCTTGACAATAGTCTTGTTAAATTTGTGGTTTAGAGTATTGAAGCACACCCATCAGGGATGTTTCCTCATCTTCAGTGAGTGTTTATGCAGCCTGACATACAAATGTCACGTCAACTTGAATTCTGTTTCAGTCGTTTTTCCCGACGTACGACCGCAAGTGGAAGGAGGAAGTGCGGCAGATCCAGGAGAAAACGCCGCACCAGAATGTGGACTCTGACTGGCAGAAGACTCTGGAGGAGAGACTGCAACCGGGCACCTCCACTGTAGATCTCGTGCCGGTAAGTGCAACCGGGCAGCTCCACCGTGGATCTCGTGCAGGTAAGTGCAACCGGGCAGCTCAACAGTGGACCTCGTGCCGGTAAGTGCAACCGGGCACCTCCACCGTGGATCTCGTGCAGGTAAGTGCAACCAGGCAGCTCCACCATGGACCTCGTACCGGTAAGTGCAACCAGGCAGCTCCACGGTGGATCTCGTGCAGGTAAGTTCAACCAGGCAGCTCCACCATGGATCTTGTGCTGGTAAGTGTAACCAGGCAGCTCCACTGTGGATCTCGTGCTGGTAAGTGCAACTGGGCAGCTTAACCGTGAATCTCGTGCCGGTAAGTGCAACCAGGCAGCTCCACCGTGGATCTCGTGCCGGTAAGTGCAACCAGGCAGCTTTACCATGGATCTCGTGCTGGTAAGTGCAACAGGGCAACTTAACCATGGATCTCGTGCCGGTAAGTGCAACCAGGCACCTCCATCATGGATCTTGTGCCAGTAAGGGCAACCTGTGCTGATTTCACATGCTTATCTGGTAAGGCAGTTATGCATATACATTTAGCTCAGTTTTCACAGGAAAATGCTCAATTTCATTTCAGTCTCGTAAACGACGGAAGATAGACCCCATTCCTATCATCAACTCACTGGCCACAAGGTCTAACTATTCCCGAGACCAGCAGGGTCATATACTGGGCGTGAAAACAATACCATTTATACTGGTGCGATGTTTCCAGGACATATTAGACAATATTGAGTCACTAGAGGTAACAACAGTGACTTTATTTACAAGCTCCTTGTTGTTTTCAATTTTGGTGTATTTTCCATGTTCTCACTTGTATCATCTCTTTAATTACTGAACCACTATTTACAATTATTGAATGGTACATCAGTGCCCCAGATAATTATTTGAGAAATAGGGTTTTCACCCATTGATTTTGAAAAATAGGGTGATTTCCTTCTTGAAATAGGGTGAAATGATTAATAAAAATGCATACCTTTATATCACTGATGTTTTACCTTTGTGGAAGATGCTCACTTGTATTGATTCAATAAAACTTTAAACTATCATAATTAACTTTAATAAACTGATGTTTCATAACATTTTAATCATTGAAACTGTCCTTAATATAAACTTAAAACAAAAAAAAATCGATAACACGAATGATCATTTGGCTCTTGCTTTCTTGGTTCGAAACAGTTTGCGATCGACTGATATTTTTGCGCAACAATAGCGGACGTCTTTCGACCTCTCTTAGATATTTTTGTTTCGCATCGTTATAGAAACTGAAAGTACAGGCGCTTTTTAAATACATGTACAATGAGCGACGGATAAAGTCAGATTAAAAATGCATGTATGTCGAGGAAATTAATTTGATCAGACGCTTTATTTAACTATGAAATCTAGAACGCAGAGAGTTTGAATAAAGCTTGACTGTTTTCATGCTCCGTCATCCAGGCGCTTGCTTAATAAAGACGCGTGACGATAATTATTTCAAAGAGAAATTACCGAAAATAAGCAAAGCATTTTCGATTGAAGCCATTGTGTCGTACGCATCGAATTTGACGAATTTGCGTACAAATCAAAATGGTTGCGTTTTCAATACGCATGTTATTGAATTTCTTTGCGTTTTTTGACATTTTAATAGGGTGAAAGACGCAGATACGCAGCTTATCTGGGGCACTGGTACATGTATATCTTATTTTACCCCTGCAAACTGTTAGTGCAGAAAATATTTTAATCACCCTGTTGGTTACTTGGTTGGTTGACCATGCTGCACATGACTATGGGTAGCAAACTATTCCTTCAGTTTTTTGCGTATCAACATGAAACTGCAGGGGTTTTCCTCGCTTCATTGGGAAAAAGCCTCAGCCTATGGATTTTGGGAAGTATTGCTCAATTTGGGAAAATTTTCGCTAAAATTACTGCTTTGGGGAATGAAAAAGCTGGTGTAAGTTAGGATTCTTGGGAAAACTGCATGATTTTAAAGAAATTTTCAGTTGGGAAGTGGACATTAATAGGCCTCTGTTATATTAGGCTGAAAACCCCTGAACTGTAGAGTTGTTGTCCCCTACCGGTTTCACTGGAGGGCACTTATGGTTTGCGCTCTGTGTGTCCGTCAGTCTGTGAGTCTGTCACACTTTTCTGGATCCTGTGATAACTTTAAAAGTTCTTCATATTTTTACATGAAACTTGAAACACGGATTGACTAACGTTAATGTCGAGCCCTGAAACAGGAAATAGTATAAACAACAAGACTATTGCCAAGCAATATATGTCCCCTACCGGCTCCACCATTGTCAGAAATTCCAGCATCGTTAGATTTTTGTTGTTATTGCCATATCAACCAGAATTGTTGACGTAGGAACAAAATGAAAAGACGTGCATACATGTACAGTCCAATCTGCCCTAGCGACCGCCTGTTAATAGCGACCAACAGTCAATAACGACCTCACCGATTTCCTCCCGAACGATTTCACTATATATTGAACCTGCGAATAAAGCCCACCTGCGAACAAAGACCAAAGACCGCCTTTTTACATTCCCAAAAGTCTATTTTGATAGCTTACAACGACCACTGCAATAAAAAAAATCAACGATTTCGCAACTTTCAAAAAACAAAACGCCCACCATGACACTGTGTAGTCACGTGATACACATCTAACCAGTGGAATCGTCTGTCGCTATGGGGATATTGGCAAGTGACAGTTTATTGCACTCGATAGCAGTTGTTTATTTAACAAGCATTGCTAATTGGTAGTCGCCTACTTCTTTTATGCAATTGACGGTTGTCAAAAGTGTGAAAATTTGCCTTTGTATTTAAGTGACTCGTGATTAATGTACTAATTGCCGAAAATATCAAAGACAAGTTTGGGGCTTTCATCAACTCATTAAGGAAATTAACGGTTTCATTTCAATCACGATGCCCTAAATACAAACATTTGGAAAGTCATTCCCTTCTTAAATTTCTCCATGATAAGACGTGAATAGATTATAGAAAAGTAAATTGTCAGTTCAGGTTTACCATCATGGCTTCCAAGCGTAAGTTCTTGACGTTGGAAGAACGTGTTAAGGTCATTCGTTTGTTAGGTAAAGGACACAGTTGTAGACAAGTGGCTACTGATCTTGGTGTAGAAAAAACTCAAATCCAGAACATACTGAATGACATGTACATATACATGTATGTCAATAGATATTTATACATGTATATGATTAATGAAATAAATAATAAGGGAATGGAAATAATAAACATAATTTCGAAACTGTGTTTTCAATCCTTTATTTCATTAAACATGCATAAGTATTAAAACATTAAAACAATAGAGCACATACATAGGTAAGGTACCTGTTGAAAAACTACTAGCATATTTTGCAAAGTTTCAATCGACCCTGGGAATAAAGACCACCTGTGAACAAAGACCACAACTACCAAATCCCTTGAGTGGTCTTTATTGACAGGTTAGACTGTAATCTCCATATTGCCATCTATCCATGTTTCAAGTTTCATTAAAAAATATGCCAAAACTGTGCAATTCTACGAATGTTGCAAATGTCCGTCATCATGAAACCTATAAAACAAATGTTTATTCTATGCAGAAGTGCAGGATGTTATTTCTTGTGAATCAATCTGTTTTTTTTGTAGAGATATATGCCCTTGAACTAAGGCTGTCAATTTTATGTGTGCTCAATTTGAAGTAGCAAATGACAACATTTTGAGATTTACTTTACTTATATTTAAGTGTTGCACCTGCTTGAAATGAGCTGTATTGCAGGGATATTTCTCATCTTCAATGACTGTCCTAGTTTGTTTGAAGTTGGACAACTGCGACCAGAGAAACTTTATTTACATTCTATATGAAATCGAACTGGTTTTGTTTTTAACCAGGTTTTCCGAAGGAAAAAACTGGTTATTAGATTGGCGAATGCGGGCGGGCTGGCTGGCTGGCGGGCTGGCGGAATAAGCTTGTCCGGGCCATAACTATGTCGTTCATTGTCAGATTTTAAAATCATTTGGCACGTTTGTTCACCATCATTGGACGGTGTGTCGCGCGAAATAATTACGTCGATATCTCCAAGGTCAAGGTCACACTTTGAGTTCAAAGGTCAAAAATGGCCATAAATGAGCTTGTCCGAGCCATAACAATGTCGTTCATCGTCAGATTTTAAAATCATTTGGCACATTTGTTCACCATCATTGGACGGTGTGTCGCGCGAAATAATTACGTCGATATCTCCAAGGTCAAGGTCACACTTTGAGTTCAAAGGTCAAAAATGGCCATAAATGAGCTTGTCCTGGCCATAACTATGTCATTCATTGTGAGATTTTAAAATCATTTGGCACATTTGTTCACCATCATGGGACGGTGTGTCCCATGAAAGAATCACGTCAATATCTCCAATGTCAAGGTCGCCACGACTAAAAATAGATTTAAAAAAAAAAAAACTTACAAAGGGGGTTAATTTTTTTGGTCATTTCAAAAGTTCAGTTTGAGTTTTCTCCCTTTATCAGATTTTTTTTTCACAATGAAAACCTGGTTTTGTGACAATTTTGTCCCTTGTCTCTTATTATCCCCAGCCATAGGCGGTGGGCTATTGTTTTGGCGTTGTCCGTCTTTCCGTGTGTCCGGAGCCATATCTTGGAAGTGCTTTGGCGGATTTCAATGAAACTTGGTATGAGTATATATATGGATAAGAGGATGATGCACGCCTAATGGCATTGTACACCATTTGTTAATAACAGAGTTATGGCCCTTTGTATCTTGGAAAAATGCTTTTTTGTGTCCGGAGCCATATCTTGGAAGTGCTTTGGCAGATTTCAATGAAACTTGGTATGAGTATATATATGGATAAGAGGATGATGCACGCCTAATGGCATTGTACACCATCTGTTAATAACAGAGTTATGGCCCTTTGTATCTTGGAAAATGCTTTTTTTTTTAAGTGTCAAATACAACACTTTTGTGTCCAGAAGCATATTGGCGGGGGATATCAATTAAACGAATTTGCTTGTTAATTACATGTATTTGTGAGCGGAGAGTCCTCTAATATCAAAAGTTTGATACATTTTTTATTTAAACTTTGAAAAGCTGTCTGTAATATTAAAGGGTGTCAATTTTCGGGATTATTCCGGAAATGCAGATTTGAGTCATCCAGGGTCGATTTTGAGATGAATGTAAAGCCGATGAGTTTGTTGAAGGGGGGTGGGGTTAGGGACAAATTCTTTGAGTGCACGATCATTTGGAAACGAATATTTTTATAGCCTCATCGGCATTCTGGACATTTGCACTAGGTACCAATTTTGCCCGGTCTTTTATTTATTGATTTCTGAATGGTAAGCGGCTGGCACTGACATGAGCAGTAACTGACGAAACCTCTTCGCTTCTTTCGGAAAACCGTACAATTCTATGAATGTTGCAAATGTTCATCTTGAAATTTTAAATTATCTTTTAGCATAGTAAAGCACTGCAAAAAATATTTTTAAGCAATATGTCAACCAAATTATATATTGATTGCGTATTTGCTAGGTTACTGGCTACTGGTTTTCATTTTCTGCAGTCAAAGAATATGTATATTTTATTTCATGTGCAAAATAGGTATCTCAACATGTTTTGGGCCATCTTTTTCTGATACGGTATGTTTCGTCGATTTTAATTTATTTTCAACGTTCTTTTTAACATTTGTATAGAATGACAAATACACATGCGCAGTGTTACGGATGGTCTGGTTTGGGGTTGGGGGGCTCTCTATCCTCTTTTATCCTTCAACCTTAGGATCTTGGCTTAATTTTCCTGATTTCAAATATGGAACAATTGACACCCCTGAATATTGATTCTAGGCAATTTAGATCAATAAAGTCCATGTCAAACTGAAAATTTCTGGCTGGAAGACTTCAAAGTTGGTATTTCTTTGTATTTGCCAATGTATCTTGTCCTGTGCACAGTTTCCCAGTCAGATAGGGGCAGTGTTACGGTCTCAGGCTCTGAAGCACATGATGTCCTACACGCGGGATGCAACGGCTGCTACTAGATTTGAATTCTGGATCTCAGAGACTTTACATGAAGGTAAAGTTGTATATGTATTTATATTACATTCAGCCTTTGTTCTCGTTAGTTAATTTGTTGCCAGAAAGAGTGTTCATTCCGAGTCAGTTAAAAATACCTTTTTTTAGTAGCTGACCTATGCAAAAAAGTGTTCAGGATGAGCATCTGATATTGCCTTTCAACCTGCATTAAAAGTTGCTAAAGAATCCAAGTTCACCTGGAATATTATGACTTGGGGTGTTGGGGATATTTGTCACAACTGTTATGTGCTTTAATTAACTTTATGTTATTTTATGAAAAAAGGAATGCTTATGGTACCTGTAATTAAAACAAAAGTGAGTTTGTTTTTATTTTCAGAAATTATGCAGCCAAAGACAGAGAAGAATAAAGAGCGTGTGACCACCCTTCTATCGTTGCTTAGAGAGTTTGAAGATTTTATTCAGGTTTGTGTAAGATTCAAATTACCTTTTTGTCACTGAAAGATTGTTAGATATTTCATTAAGTATGAGGATACTGTTATCCATGTTTTGAAATTTTGTAACATGGAAGTTTTTTATGCCCCCTTTCGAAGAAAAGGGGGTATATAGTTTTTGCACTGTCAGTCAGTCTGTTAGTCTGTCGCTCTTTTATGTCCGCTCTCTTATTCAAATAGTTTCATCCGATCTTTACCAAACTTGGTCAGAAGTTGTATCTAGACAATATCTAGGTCAAGTTCGAATATGAGTCATGCCGGGTCAAAAACTAGGTCACGGGGTCACTTAGTGCACTTCAATAACTTCTATCAAAGCGTTTATTGGGGGCATATGTCATCCTATGGAGACAGCTCTTGTTTTCCCCATTTTTCAGCTATGATAATTTGTATACCCAACTGTATAAAAATGTTGAGGCCAGGCTTCAAAAGGAGATTCGGACAGTTATTGTTTGGAGAATTAACAGTCCCTTAAGCTCATTTAAAGGTATGTTAATTGAAAAGCAAATAATTACCATTTTTTCCAAGTTTTTGAATTGTTTTTAACCATGTTATGTACAACTATGTCTACATGACTTGTATAATCCCTACTAAATGAGTATTATGAATTTCAGGAATTTCCTGAAGGAGAATTTTAAATAAAGGCCCTGGGCCCGTACTCACCAACAAATTCTTTGACTTAATTAGAAAAGTAATGAATATTCATCAAATTGTCATGTACTAAAACTGCTTTAAAATAAAGGTAAGCTTAGTAGTAAAGACCTATATTTCGGCCGTGCTCTGTGTACAGGGGGTTTAATGATTGTGCATCAAGTGTTGGCCCAGATTAGCCTGTTTAGTGTGCACCGGCTAATCAGTGTGCACAAGCTAATCAGGGACGACACTTTCCGCTTTTATGATATTTTTCTATTTTAGAAAGTCTCTTTTTAACAAAAATGCAGTTAAGGCAAAAAGTGTTGTCCCTGATTAGCCTGTGTGGACTGCACAGGCTAATCTGGGACGACACTTTATGCACATGCATTAAAACCCCTTTTTACAAAGCAGGGCCCATTTATATAAATTTTGGTTAATAACAGTAAGTCTAAGAATGGTTTGGTGAATACGGACCCTGTTATCTATTAGACAAAATTGTGTGGTGTATCTCCTGCAGGAAGGCATCCCCACAGTGGACCTGGTGCTATCTGACTACCTTCAACACTGGAATGGCCTTGACTACTCTACACATATACTGAAGCTTCTAGCGCGATTCAGGCTGCATAGATTTGAGGGTGAGTTATGAATTAGTGTGAGGGATTCAGGTTGCATACACTCGATAGTGAGTTATTAATCAGTATGGAGGTCAGTGTATTGTTCTGTTGTTTCAGTTACATACAGTGATTTTTTTTGCTCAAAATTACAGCCGATTTTAGGCTGCTTCCCAATCGCAAAATTGCACGTTTGTTCCCAAAAATCTGACCAAAATTTACCAAAAAAAGCCCAATTCCCCCCCCCCCCCCCCCCCCCCCCCCCAAAAAAAAAAAAAAAAAGAATTTTTTTTTTTTTTTTAAGAAAGAAGTCTCCTATGACTTAATTATGATTTCTTAACTCTATATTTCAAATTTATTTTTTAAACATCCTACAAGATATATAACTTTAATGTAGTCCTTTTTGTTTATATATAATTTCCAAATTTGCCACTTGTATTGACTGAAAAAAAATCAAAATTTGACCAGACTCCTTTTCCCAAAATGGCTAGAAAATCCCCTGAACATGCACTTAAAAACAATATTAATTCTGTTACTTTATTATAAAACCATATTTATGATGCTTAATTTTTTCCAATATCATGGTTTATCGCGCTATGTTCCCAATTTCACGGTTTATCGCGCTAATTTTCCCAATTCAAATGGCACAGGCTGTAACAAATAAAAGCAAAAAAAATCCCTGCAGTAATTAAAAGCCTATCATGTGTTTAAATGGACATTTTTTATGTTGCTGTTAGATTAAACAGGGCTTTTTTAGCTGATGTTATTGCTTTTATTGGTAAATAATCTGAAAATCAAAAAAATATCTTTTTTCTCAGTTACAGTCCCTAATTCCATTGATGCTTTGATTTTCAGCGCCCTCACTCTACTTTGGGGGAAGAGGTCCTTAGTAGGGGGAATTTTTGCGGCGTTTCCCTTTTTGGGGGATTTTTTTAACTACACTCTCATTATGACATGTGTACATGTTTGCACTATATTCATTGCATTTTTCATAATTACAGGGTTCGCACAGGGCTTGAAAAGTGCTTGAAAACGAGTCCTAGGCTTGAAAAGCCCTTGAACAAAGGTTGGCCTTGAAAAAGTGCTAGAAAAGTACTTATTTCATGTAAAAAAGCCTTGAAAATTTTTATTTTGTTCAAAATTACTTTTATCATCGCCATAAACTTAAATCGTTCTTATGGAAAATATTACGAACATTTATCATAAATTCCTTCGCGCAAAAAATGTGTACCAAAATATAAGTTTCGTACACTATTGGGTACGAAACATTAAGTGTACACGTCACAGATTATGTGTACTACGTCAGAGGTTCGCCATTGTGATCAATTTTCGCGAGTAAAAATTCAGCGATGGGGAAGTGTCGTTTCAAACCAGAGTGGTTAACTGAATATTCCTGGCGCTACTTTCTGGTCATAAACACAGATGATATGCAGAAAAATGCTTAAATAATTTCAACTTATACGATACGTCAACATTCCTTAAACATGAATATTCATGGCGCTATTTTCTGGTCATAAAGAAGTTGTCAAAATGACGTTTATCGTTATGTTTTGCGCGAAACTTATGAATGTTCCTCGGAACAGAAAACAAATGACATTTGAAAAGCACATTGTTGGGTCTATATAAAGACCATTGGTGTCGGGGGGAATGGGTGAAAGCGCTTTGAAAAGCCACGATAAAGGGGAAACCCACAAAGAAAACATGAAATTGAGAAGCAAACAGGGGTCCTGCATTGTGCTTTTTGGTGAAACAGGAAGGTGCTATTGTTAAAACTGTGCAATCTAAAACAGACATTAACAACAACAGCCCTGTGAAATACAAAATGTTATAGTAACTGACTTCTGTTTAAATGAAATGAACTAGTCTGTTTGATGTGAGCATATAAAGAGACAGTGTGTTTGTTTGTAATAACTTTAAAAAGTAAATACATATGTGAGACTTATTGAGTTAAGGATGGATAACATTTATGTGTATGTAATAATTAGAAATAACACAAATGATTTATTGTGAAATTATTTTAATGTGTTAGAGCAAATTAATGATATATACTGTGTTAATCTGGCTTGAAAATGCATTTTTTAAAGGAAACTAACATACGGTTCTCGGCCTTGAAAATGAAAATTTGGCCTTAAAAAGTCCTTGAAAAGTGCTTGAATTTAGGTTTGAGATTTTTGTTTGAACCATGAATTAAGTATGTTTGAAAAGATTGAATTGAAATAGAATTGAGATATAATAATCTTACTATTAAAAAAAAATTATTTTTTTTTAGGGGGATTTTTTCCCCCCAAAAGGGGAAAAAGTATAATTTTCAGGTGGGGGACTGCCGCCAAAATTCGGCGGCAGATTTGATTGATTGAGGGCCCTGACTTGTCATGTGCGTAAAATGTCATCCTAGATTAGCCTGTGCAGTGCTCACAGGCTTATCTGGGACGACACTATGCATATGCATTTAACCCCCTTTTCACAGAGCGTGGCTCAAATGTATTTATTCTCATGTTCATGAACATACACTATAATCACATCAAGATCCACACTGTGGGAAAACAGGGCTTAATGCATGTGCATCAAGTGTCCTTCCAGACTAGCATGTTCAGTGTCTGCTCAGGATAATCACACTTTTTGTAGCAAGGAAGTCTCCCATGAATGAAAATCTAGTCTTTGCGTGAAGTGTCCACCCTGATTAGCCTGTGTGGACTGAACAGGCTAATCTGGAAGGACACTACGCACATAAATTAAGACCAGTTTTCCAAAAGTGGGGCTCATATATAATGGAAATATATTCTTTTATTTTTCAGAACAGAACCTAGCTGTGCTTGAACCATTACGAAGGCTTTTTTTTTGCTCTTCAGTTTATTTTAAGGTACTTTTAAAACACATGTTAACTTGCATCGTCCAATCATTTTCGCATAATATTCAGTTCAAAGTGATTTTTCTTGTGTTAGATGTAACAATATGTTGAATAAAGGAATGAATTGATATGTTTGACATGAAAGTTCAGGCTTGATGTTGCTTGTAACTCTTTATTATGCCAATAATTATCCAGTTTTTCAAGGAAGTTGAAAATCCTGGTTATTAGATTGAGGATGTTTTTGGACGGTGTTTCTTGTTGATAAATTTAGTTCGCATGAACAGATCTTCATGAAACTTGGATATAGTAAGCTTGCATAGGAACCTAGCTTGGGATTGTTTTCATGATGTTTTTTGTTAAGGCAAGGGTTCTTACAGAGGTAAAACAGTCTTTAAAACCACCTTGAAAAAATCTTTAAAATCCGTTAATATTTTCATGTAAAGTGTTGATTTGTTAAGTGTAAAGTGTTGAAATTTTTAGTGTTAAGTGTTTATATTGTAGTGAAAAATGTTGATATTTTAGTGTCAAGTGTCTATATTTCAGTGTAAAGTGTTGATATTTCAGTATTTAGTGTTGACATTTCAGTGTAAAGTGGTTGTGTGTTTAACGGAAATGCTTCGTAACCAGGCGGCCAGGGGTTGGACGGAAAACACCAGTAGACAGAGGCTGTCTAGCATGTAGGTGAAAACATGTGGATTCATGAATGTCTGGGATATTTTGAGATCTTCATGATTTTATGCCTGCCATTTTTATAAATGAAAAATATTAAAATCTGTAAATTAATACATACATACATGTATGGACAATATATTTGAATGGAAATATCAAACTCACTATATTGTACACTAACATCAACTTTCAATGAAAATGTTTCACAAAAAATGACTGTGCAAGTTATTCTTAAAACTGACTTTACCCTTCCCAATTCAAAAGCAAAGTGAGAATGGCTATGTGCAACCAGCCTAAAACCAAAACTCAAAGTTACTTCAAGTCTGAACAGGTTTTATGCTGTTTGCAGCTGATCAGTACCTTAGTGTTGGAAATGAAGGCTTTAAAACTTGAATCAAGTAAGAAAGTTCTTTAAATAAATTAATTTTTTAAGGGATTACAAGCACAAAAAAGTTCTCAACTGAGTGAGAGAAATTTACAAAAACTTCATAATTATATAGCTGCAAATTATTTTTTGACTCACTGTGTCAGTCGTTTTGACAGTAGGTCCATCTGCATATATAGAGAATAACAGGTTACTGTCCCATCGTTTTGTTATATATCAGACGAGGCTTAGAATAATATAACGGCGAGGTTTGCCGAGCCGTTATTATATTCGTGCCGAGCCTGATATATTACAAAACGATGGGACAGTAACCTGTTTTTGTGTTTATCGTACCACATTTTCCAAAAAATCTGCAAAACAATCCATTTCTTTATATTTAAAATGTACGGATCCCTGCTGAAATTGCTGATCCGGATTTTCACGTTGACACACATGTAGAAACGGCGTTCGAAAAGACAACAAAAATAATCGCTTATTTTAAACATCGTATAGAGAGAAAAAAGTTGTTTGCACTACGAATGGGAAGAGTACAACTGCTTTAATTATAAACGTCTTGAATTGGAGATCAGGAATGGACTGCAGCGACAAATTTAATGGAACAACACATTTCACCGAATAGTTTGGAGACGCCATTTTGGAGATGTGTATTGGAATTGACATTTTGATGATGGTGTCAATAATGACATAAGCGTGTTAAATCGTTTGTTTAAATAGTTGAGGATTAGCATACAGTTATCATTTGTCTTGACTTTCTGTGCAACACTTTCAAGTGCAATGACTATATCGATATTTAAGATTTATTGCCTGATTGATGACGTCATTTAACTTCTGCAGTGCGGGCTGTTGTGATTTTTTTTAAAAACAACGTTTTCGTGATTTTTTACTTAAAACTTCAATAAAATATGTGCGTTCTTGGTATCAAATTGTTTGTTTTGTTGAACCTGATTCATGTTGATAGAAATTGTTGTCTTTATTGCAAACCCCACGTAACTCCAAACATTGACTGATATACCGGTAAGAACTTCCTGTTGACCATGATATAAAAAAATATATCAGGCAACGTTATATCAGGCAGATATCAATGCGGTGGTATGATAAAATAGGTTTGTGGTGGAAACAACTTCCATTTTCATAAAATTGTCAAACAATTATTTGGGAAATTTTGGATTATATTCGGGGGGGGGAAAATTTCTTTAATAGGGAATATGGCCTTATAACAGCTAAAAAAAATTAAATAATTATTTGGGACATTTTAGACTGTAAATTCACGGGAAAAGATATTTTCTTCAACTGGGAATATGGCCTTAAAACAGCAACAAAATTAGCCTTAGAAGCCCTGCTATATAGTGTGTTGAACATACTGTACATCGATCTTCTATGAAAATCATTGAAAGAAATTACTATGCGAGTAATTCTTAAAACAGACGTGAAAATGTGTCTGAAGTTGGTGCTCTGCTGCTAATTCCCATTCGTCTTCCCTTCTCCGCCCAGGGTGCACATGTTCCACCAAGAAGAGGAAGTCTACTCCAAGCAGGAAGCCCTCACGAAGTACATCCAGTATGTGTGTAAGATGCTGCTGGCTGGTTGTGTGGAGACAAAGTTTCACCCGCTATACGAGACCTGTGTACTGGACTTCTTGGAACTGGTATGTACCTCTAATAGCATAAAGAATTATCAGTCTGTCACAGCTTTTTTTCCTTTTTTTTGAAGAAGTGGGCAATCCAATAACATACAATGGTTTCAAATCATGAGAAGTTTTCCACTGAAAGTGATCTTATAAATTAATATGAAATAAAACACTTATTATATAATATTCTATTAAACACTTCCAGGTTCAAAATCAAATCATTTTCTTCATAATAAATTATTGTAAAGGTTTATATTGAGAAAAGTGTGTGTTTATTTGGAAAACGAGGCTGTTATTATTAACATTTAGCATCTTTAGTATATGGGGTTTTGTAGATACAAAACGTGAGCATTTGTATGTGGAACAAGTGCACCAGGATTCGTTTCAATGGCTATTGACCCATAGACTTGTTCAGTATGGTTTATTGTTCAAGATTAAGGAAACTTCCTGTTCCAAAGATCAACTGTGGTCATTGAACGTCGGTTGGGCAGCACGCAGTACACTGCACCTTTGCTTTACATACTAGGTGAAAGACCTGTCAAATGCAAAAGTAAGATAAAAAAAAGTAGAAAAAAAGAGCAACGCTGTGGGACCATGGTGCTTAATGCATGTGATTTAAGTGTCGTCCTTGATTTGCCTTTGCAGTGTGCACAGGCTATTCAGGCATGACATTCCACAATTTTAGGTGGGGGGGTAAGGCAGGGGTTCTGAAATATGCTGTCCGAGTTGTCTGAGTTGTCAATTTCCCCTTCCGGACAAGCAGTTTTTGAAATTTCCGTGGTAATTTTTTTTCAAGAACGAAACTACTCTTATTTTCCAAAAATCAAAAACGAAAGTGTATATAAATAGCTTATGATTAATCTGCGGACTGGCACACTTTTTCAACTGGAGGTAGGTTATTTTCCGATAATAATTATTTAATGTAGTAAACCAGTCCACAAGTATATATAGCAACAGCCAATCACGCATAAGAAAACAATTTTAATAGAGAAACCAGCACACATGTGTATAGCAACAGCCAATTACGCATTAGATAACACTTTTCGTACATTGCAAATGGCCGCATACATGTTCTAACGACCTGCATTCGATTTTTATATAATAAAACCTCTTCAACGTCAAGCCATTACGCTAATCAGACCAATGATAAAATCAGTTCGGCGTCGGCAAAGAAGAGAAAAGTCAAGTATGAATATGATAAACATACGACGCCAAGCGGAAACGAGAATTTGAGTCTTGGCTAATTGATTTTCCTTGGCTTGAAAACGTTGCCGATGTGTGTAAATGTAAACTTTGTAAGGAGTTTCCTTTATTAGCGGTTAATTATATACTTACAATTAACGGAGATTATTTTATTTCAAGTGAATTGTCTAGTAATGTTGAGATTATTAAATATCCGAGATGGTATCATGTGTGACTTAAACGTGATCTTATTATAGGCACATCTTGCTTGTATTTTTTGTTCATGTGAATTTTCTAGTTAACTATGTTTATAATTTAAAATAGAAGTTAACAAAAGTGTATGCTTGTATTATTTGCTTAATTAGTGATGATCTTTTCCTTTATCTATCTTAAAAGTACGGACAAGTTCTTCTTTGGTATGAACAAGTGAATTTATGAGTCCAACTTGTCCGTGGACAAGTAGACTTAAAATATTTCAGAACCCCTGTAAGGGATGTCTCTTCTTAGGGAAAGTAAAGTTAAGGCGGAAAGCGTCAATCCTGAAAAACCTGTGCTAATAGAGGACAACACTATACGCACCTGCATTAAACTCTGTCTTCCCAGATCGAGGATCAATAACAGTTGAGTCTTCGTGGACTTTGCATGTTTTTGTTTGCTTGTTGACAGGTGAGCAGCCTTCATGTGAAGTTCAATCTTCCGTTTGTTGTGTTTGTGGAGACGAGGTTGTTTGAGAGGCTGATGATAAGTAGGAATGCCAATACTGTGGCCAGGCTGTGTGAGGTCATATGTAGGTAAGTGTTTGAGAGGTTGATGATAAGTAGGAATGCCAACACCGTGGCCAGGCTGTGTGAGGTCATATGTAGGTAAGTGTTTGAGAGGTTGATGATAAGTAGGAATGCCAACACTGTGGCCAGACTGTGTGAGGTCATATGTAGGTAAGTGTTTGAGAGGCTGATGATAAGTAGGAATGCCAACACCGTGGCCAGGCTGTGTGAGGTCATATGTAGGTAAGTGTTTGAGAGGTTGATGATAAGTAGGAATGCCAGCACTGTGGCCAGGCTGTGTGAGGTCATATGTAGGTAAGTGTTTGAGAGGTTGATGATAAGTAGGAATGCCAACACTGTGGCCAGACTGTGTGAGGTCATATGTAGGTAAGTGTTTGAGAGGTTGATGATAAGTAGGATAGCCAACACTGTGGCCAGGCTGTGTGAGGTCATATGTAGGTAAGTGATTGAGAGGTTGATGATAAGTAGGAATGCCAACACTGTGGCCAGGCTGTGTGAGGTCATATGCAGGTAAGTGTTTGAGAGGTTGATGATAAGTAGGAATGCCAACACCGTGGCCAGGCTGTGTGAGGTCATATGTAGGTAAGTGTTTGAGAGGTTGATGATAAGTAGGAATGCCAACACTGTGGCCAGGCTGTGTGAGGTCATATGCAGGTAAGTGTTTGAGAGGTTGATGATAAGTAGGAATGCCAACACTGTGGCCAGGCTGTGTGAGGTCATATGTAGGTAAGTGTTTGAGAGGTTGATGATAAGTAGGAATGCCAACACCGTGGCCAGGCTGTGTGAGGTCATATGTAGGTAAGTGTTTGAGAGGTTGATGATAAGTAGGAATGCCAACACTGTGGCCAGGCTGTGTGAGGTCATATGCAGGTAAGTGTTTGAGAGGTTGATGATAAGTAGGAATGCCAACACCGTGGCCAGGCTGTGTGAGGTCATATGCAGGTAAGTGTTTGAGAGGTTGATGATAAGTAGGAATGCCAACACTGTGGCCAGGCTGTGTGAGGTCATTTGTAGGTAAGTTTTTGAGAGGTTGATGATAAGTAGGAATGCCAACACTGTGGCCAGGCTGTGTGAGGTCATATGTAGGTAAGTGTTTGAGAGGTTGATGATAAGTAGGAATGCCAACACTGTGGCCAGGCTGTGTGAGGTCATATGTAGGTAAGTGTTTGAGAGGTTGATGATAAGTAGGAATGCCAACACTGTGGCCAGGCTGTGTGAGGTCATATGTAGGTAAGTGTTTGAGAGGTTGATGATTAGTAGGAATGCCAACACCGTGGCCAGGCTGTGTGAGGTCATTTGTAGGTAAGTTTTTGAGAGGTTGATGATAAGTAGGAATGCCAACACTGTGGCCAGGCTGTGTGAGGTCATATGTAGGTAAGTGTTTGAGAGGTTGATGATAAGAAGGAATGCCAACACTGTGGCCAGGCTGTGTGAGGTCATATGTAGGTAAGTTTTTGAGAGGTTGATGATAAGTAGGAATGCCAACACCGTGGCCAGGCTGTGTGAGGTCATTTGTAGGTAAGTTTTTGAGAGGTTGATGATAAGTAGGAATGGCAACACCGTGGCCAGGCTGTGTGTGGTCATATGTAGGTAAGTGTTTGAGAGGTTGATGATAAGTAGGATATCCAGCACTGTGGCCAGGCTGTGTGAGGTCATTTGTAGGTAAGTGTTTGAAAGGCTGATGATAAGTTGGAATGCCAGCACTGTGGCTAGGCTGTGTGAGGTCATATGTAGGTAAGTGATTGAGAGGTTGATGATAAGTAGGAATGCCAACACTGTGGCCAGACTGTGTGAGGTCATATGTAGGTAAGTGTTTGAGAGGTTGATGATAAGTAGGATAGCCAACACTGTGGCCAGGCTGTGTGAGGTCATTTGTAGGTAAGTGTTTGAGAGGTTGATGATAAGTAGGAATGCCAACACCGTGGACAGGCTGTGTGAGGTCATTTGCTGGTAAGTGTTTGAGAGGCTGATGATAAGTAGGAATGCCAACACCGTGGCCAGGCTGTGTGAGGTCATTTGCAGGTAAGTGTTTGAGAGGTTGATGATAAGTAGGATAGCCAACACCGTGGCCAGGCTGTGTGAGGTCATATGTAGGTAAGTGTTTGAGAGGTTAATGATAAGTAGGAATGCCAACACTGTTGGCCGGCTGTGTGAGGTCATATGTAGGTAAGTGTTTGAGAGGTTGATGATAAGTAGGAATGCCAACACTGTGGCCAGGCTGTGTGAGGTCATATGTAGGTAAGTGTTTGAGAGGCTGATGATAAGTAGGATAGCCAGCACTGTGGCCAGGCTGTGTGAGGCCATATGTAGGTAAGTGATTGAGAGGTTGATGATAAGTAGGAATGCCAACACCGTGGCCAGGCTGTGTGAGGTCATATGTAGGTAAGTGATTGAGAGGTTGATGATAAGTAGGATAGCCAGCACCGTGGCCAGGCTGTGTGAGGTCATATGTAGGTAAGTGATTGAGATGTTGATGATAAGTAGGAATGCCAACACCGTGGCCAGGCTGTGTGAGGTCATTTGCAGGTAAGTGATTGAGAGGTTGATGATAAGTAGGAATGCCAACACTGTGGCCAGGCTGTGTGAGGTCATATGTAGGTAAGTGTTTGAGAGGTTGATGATAAGTAGGATAGCCAACACTGTGGCCAGGCTGTGTGAGGTCATATGTAGGTAAGTGTTTGAGAGGTTGATGATAAGTAGGAATGCCAACACCCTGGCCTGGTTGTGTGAGGTCATTTGCAGGTAAATGTTTGAGAGGTTGATGATAAGTAGGATAGCCAACACTGGCCAGGCTGTGTGAGGTCATATGTAGGTAAGTGTTTGAGAGGTTGATGATTAGTAGGATAGCCAACACTGTGGCCAGGCTGTGTGAGGTCATTTGCAGGTAAGTGTTTGAGAGGTTGATGATAAGTAGGAATGCCAACACTGTGGCCAGGCTGTGTGAGGTCATATGTAGGTAAGTGTTTGAGAGGTTGATGATTAGTAGGATAGCCAACACTGTGGCCAGGCTGTGTGAGGTCATTTGCAGGTAAGTGTTTGAGAGGTTGATGATAAGTAGGAATGCCAACACTGTGGCCAGGCTGTGTGAGGTCATTTGTAGGTAAGTGATTGAGAGGTTGATGATAAGTAGGAATGCCAACACTGTGGCCAGGCTGTGTGAGGTCATATGTAGGTAAGTGTTTGAGAGGTTGATGATAAGTAGGATAGCAAACACTGTGGCCAGGCTGTGTGAGGTCATATGTAGGTAAGTGTTTGAGAGGTTGATGATAAGTAGGAATGCCAACACCCTGGCCTGGTTGTGTGAGGTCATTTGCAGGTAAATGTTTGAGAGGTTGATGATAAGTAGGATAGCCAACACTGTGGCCAGGCTGTGTGAGGTCATATGTAGGTAAGTGTTTGAGAGGTTGATGATTAGTAGGATAGCCAACACTGTGGCCAGGCTGTGTGAGGTCATATGTAGGTAAGTGTTTGAGAGGTTGATGATTAGTAGGATAGCCAACACTGTGGCCAGGCTGTGTGAGGTCATATGTAGGTAAGTGTTTGAGAGGTTGATGATAAGTAGGATAGCCAACACTGTGGCCAGGCTGTGTGAGGTCATATGTAGGTAAGTGTTTGAGAGGTTGATGATAAGTAGGATAGCCAGCACTGTGGCCAGGCTGTGTGAGGTCATATGTAGGTAAGTGATTGAGAGGTTGATGATAAGTAGGATAGCCAGCACTGTGGCCAGGCTGTGTGAGGTCATATGTAGGTAAGTGATTGAGAGGTTGATGATAAGTAGGAATGCCAGCACTGTGGCCAGGCTGTGTGAGGTCATATGTAGGTAAGTGTTTGAGAGGTTGATGATAAGTAGGAATGCCAACACCGTGGCCAGGCTGTGTGAGGTCATATGTAGGTAAGTGATTGAGAGGTTGATGATAAGTAGGATAGCCAGCACTGTGGCCAGGCTGTGTGAGGTCATATGTAGGTAAGTGTTTGAGAGGTTGATGATAAGTAGGAATGCCAACACCCTGGACAGGCTGTGTGAGGTCATTTGCAGGTAAGTGTTTGAGAGGTTGATGATAAGTAGGAATGCCAACACCCTGGCCTGGTTGTGTGAGGTCATATGCAGGTAAGTGTTTGAGAGGTTGATGATAAGTAGGATAGCCAACACTGTGGCCAGGCTGTGTGAGGTCATATGTAGGTAAGTGTTTGAGAGGTTGATGATAAGTAGGAATGCCAACACTGTGGCCGGGCTGTGTGAGGTCATTTGCAGGTAAGTGTTTGAGAGGTTGATGATAAGTAGGAATGCCAACACTGTGGCCGGGCTGTGTGAGGTCATTTGCAGGTAAGTGTTTGAGAGGTTGATGATAAGTAGGAATGCCAACACCCTGGCCAGGCTGTGTGAGGTCATATGTAGGTAAGTGATTGAGAGGTTGATGATAAGTAGGATAGCCAGCACTGTG
Source organism: Dreissena polymorpha (assembly GCF_020536995.1). Lineage (NCBI taxonomy): Eukaryota > Metazoa > Mollusca > Bivalvia > Myida > Dreissenidae > Dreissena > Dreissena polymorpha. The sequence goes on from NC_068360.1 coordinate 16,660,957, forward strand.
GCCAGGCTGTGTGAGGTCATTTGTAGGTAAGTGTTTGAGAGGTTGATGATAAGTAGGAATGCCAACACCGTGGCCAGACTGTGTGAGGTCATATGTAGGTAAGTGATTGAGAGGTTGATGATAAGTAGGAATGCCAACACCGTGGCCAGGCTGTGTGAGGTCATATGTAGGTAAGTGTTTGAGAGGTTGATGATAAGTAGGAATGCCAACACTGTGGCCAGACTGTGTGAGGTCATATGCAGGTAAGTGTTTGAGAGGTTGATGATAAGTAGGATAGCCAACACTGTGGCCAGGCTGTGTGAGGTCATATGCAGGTAAGTGTTTGAGAGGTTGATGATAAGTAGGATAGCCAACACTGTGGCCAGGCTGTGTGAGGTCATATGTAGGTAAGTGATTGAGAGGTTGATGATAAGTAGGAATGCCAACACCGTGACCAGGCTGTGTGAGGTCATTTGCAGGTAAGTGTTTGAGAGGTTGATGATAAGTAGGAATGCCAACACTGGGGCCAGGCTGTGTGAGGTCATTTGCATGTAAGTGTGCGTGTGTATGATTTAATGTTATTTGTACAGGGGTGTCAATTGTCCGCATTATTCGGGAAATCCGGATCAGTTTTTTTTACCATTGGATATTGGGTCCAGTAATCAGCCCAATTCCCAATGGAAAAAAGTATATATTTAAATGGGCGCTTAAAATTCCCAATCGAAGCTTTCTAAGAACAAAAACAAACAAATTTTTTTTAGATATCAATATTTTATTAATATCACATCCCTTTAAATCAACCTTAGTAAATATAATACTGAAAACACTTGTTTTCTCAATTTTTAAGCATTTTTTTTAGCAAAACAACAATGCTAATTTCCGAATTTTTGTCAAAACACCGCAAATTTTCCCCAATCCAATGGGACCCCGCCCCATTCCCAAAATTGTAAAAAAAAACACTGCAGATTTGAGCCGTCCAGGGTCCATTTTGAGATCAGTGTAAATCCGATAATGTTTTTGAGGGGGGGGGAGGGGTCGAAGGTACATAATTATTAGTTCGAGTACGCAATCATTTGAAAACAAATATTTTTAACGCTTCCTCAGCATTCTGGACCTTTGAACTTGGTACCAATTTTTCCTTGTCTTTTCTTTATTGATTTCTGATTTGTTAGCGGCTTGCACTGATATTTACAATAATTGAAAAAACCTCTACTTTCCAAAAATGGTGCAATTTTAGCAGTCTTGGCATTAATTTTTTTTAGGCACTAGCCTGGTTGGGCTACTAGCTTGAAAATTTCACTACCCCGGATCAATTTTAACTATCCGGAATTAAAAGGTATAATTCTGTTACATTTGTTATGATGTTTGTATTGAAGAAACAATAATGATTAAACAAATAAACACTTGATTCTATTTTTATTAACAGTTAATGTCTGACAAAAAATCAGTCTTGGCATTAATTTTTTTTAGGCACTAGCCCGGTTGGGCTACCAGCTTTGAAATTTCACTAGCCCGAATCAATTTTAACTAGCCCGAATTAAAAGTTATAATTCTGTTACATTTGTAACTATGTTTGTATTGATGAAACATAGAACAATAAAGATTAAACAAATAAACACTTGATTCTGTTTTTATTTACAGTTAATATCTTACAAAAAAATTAACACAAGGTCTCCTGACATCTCCATTCCATCATGGTCATTGTCTGAGTCTGCGACATCCAGGTCTGACATATCATGTATGCTCCTTAAGGTGGCCTGAAAAAAAACAATTGTATAACATGATATAATTTTCCAAACACATATCTGAATAAAGTAAATCAAATGTCAAACTAGCAATAATACCTGTGCCTAAGACGTAGCACAAGGATGCAACTTTCCTGCCCAAACTTCTGAGTATTCTTAATCTAAAACCACATTTGTAGCAGTAGTTCTATTGCCTAAGCCACATATGGTTTGTCGCCCATTTGGCAATTGTACCAGCATCTAAAATGCAGTATAATACACCATTGAATTTACTGTCAGGATTTGTTCCTCGACAGATAAACTTTATCTGTAAAAAACTAAACTTGTAAGTTAGTGCATGATATTTAATTGCATATTTTTTTACATTATGTATGACATGCACATACCAGCAAGTCAGCATTGCAGGCGCATAATCAAATTTCTCAATACTTGGAGACATCAAAACGTAGCCAAGACTGATTATTTTTCCATGACATTTGGAATTCTCATTTTGCGGTTGATGTTTGTGAGATGCGCCCTCAAAATAACACAGAAAATACATTAAAATAAATGTATTGCCGCAAGTTCTCCACCAAGTAATAATAATTGTTATAGCGTCTCACGAGATCGACTTACAACACTGTTCAATAAGCGTCTAATCAATAAGTGATCAAGGGAAATAACCAATGCAGTCTTGAATAAGAGTCTATATGAAGCTATTTCGAACTCGTTATTAAGTTCGGACACGAAAAAAGCACTCGACCCATCTGCTACCGGCTTAGAATTTTCACTCGACAGACGCAAAAATCACTCGACCCGGTCGACGGTCGAGCGGGTTACGGCCAAGACTGAAAAATTTAACACAAGGTCTTCATTCCATCATGGTAATTGTCTGAGTCACTGGCATCCAGGTCTGCATGTCAGGTATGCTCTTTAAGGTTGCCTGAAAAGACAATGAATAAAGTAAATGCAATGTCAAACTAGCAATAATACCTGTGCATAAGAAAAAGAAGAACAAGAAGGTAACTTTTCAGCCCTAACTTCTGAGTCTTCTTAACCCATTCATGCCTAGCGTCCTGAAAAAAGGACATTGCAAACAGCGTAGACCCAGATGAGACGCCGCATAATGCGGCGTCTCATCTGGGTCTGCGCTGTTTGCTTAAAGAAATTTCTGTAAGAAATATTCTAAATATAGAAATAAATATACCAGACACCCCTACTTTTGGAAATAAATTGATCCAATTTAGAAGAATGGGAGAGTCCACTGGGCATAAATGGGTTAATCTAAAACGAAATTTGCAGCAGTTATTCCAGTAAGCCACATCTGATTTGTCACCGATTGAATTTACTGTCAGGATTTGTTCCTTGACAGATAATCTTTATCTATTAAAACGATACTTGTAAGTTAGTGCATGATATTTAATTGCATGTTTTTATGTCCCCCATCACTATAGTGGGGGACATATTCTTTTTGCCCTGTCTGTTGGTTGGTCTGTTGGTTTGCCCAAACTTTAACATTTTGCCATAACTTTTGCAATATTGAAGATAGCAACTTGATATTTGGCATGCATGTGTATCTCATGGAGCTGCACATTTTGAGTGGTGAAAGGTCAAGGTTATCCTTCAAGTTCAAAGGTAAAAAAAATCAAAGCGGCGCAGAAGGGGACAGTGTTTCTGACAAACACATTTCTTGTTTTACATTACGTTTGAAATGCACACACCAGCCAGTCAGCAATGCAGGCTCATAATCAAATTCCTCAATACTTGGAGACATCAAAACAAAGTCATGACCGATTATTTTTCCATTACGGTTGGAATGTTCGTTTCGTTGGCTGTTAATATTTTTTTGTTTTCATTTTATTCTCATTTTGGGGTTGATGTTTGTGTGTTGTGCCTTTAAAAAAACTCAGAAAAGACATTTAAGTTAATTTTTTTAATTTCTCCACCGGGTAATAATAATAGTTGTTATAGCATCTCGCGAGATCAACTTACAACACTGTTTGATAAGCGGCTAATCAAGGAGTGCTCAAGGGAAATAACTGGTGCAGTTTTTAATAAGCATCTTCATGAAGTTTTTTCGAACACGAAAAAAGGCATTCGACTGATCGGGCTAGGAATTTTCACGGAAGCAAAAATCAATCGACTCGGTCGACCGTCGATTGGGTTACGTCCAAAACTGTTTTAAGAACAACTTGTTGCAAATGGCCGCCGTCTTGAAATTTTAAATTTGTGATAAGCAAAGTTAAGCACTGCAAAAGCATATTGTAAAAAATATGTTAACCAAATTATATATTGATTGCGTAATTGCTAGGTTACTGGTTACTAGTATTCATTTTCTGCAGTCAAACAATATGCATATTTTATTTAATGTGCAAAAGACATATCTTGATATGTTTTTGGACACTCATTATCGGATATGTTATGGTTTGTCGATTTTAATTTATTTTCGACCATCTTCATAATTTTATATATAATGGCGAATACAAATGCTGTGTTACGGATGGTCTGGTGTATAATATTTTGAATTGTACTCACCAGAAATTGCAAATGGAAAGATTCTTTAAAAAACAAATAAGCTAGGGCTCGGAGGCTCTGCCTTTTATACCCGTTTGGGACCTAAGGCCTTAGGCTCTCGGCTTTATTTTTTCTGGATTTCAAATTTGGGACAATTGACACCCCTGTTTGTATATATGCCCCCACCAAGTGGGATGCATTAAGTTGGAAATTCAGCAAAAAAAGGAAAAAGTGTGAACAAGCCCATTTACTTTCCTGCCAAAATTATCCTAACATTAGTTTAAACATTATGTATTTCTTTTGGCAAACACAGTGCACATCAATCATGCAGAATACCATCCTTATAAGAAAGGGATTAAAACGGAAGAAATAATTCTTATGTAGTTTCTCTCCTTGCAGTAGTATTAACGCAATAGATGGGTGTGCTTTTAGAAAGCATGTACGCTACATCTGTACATTATGTAAGTAATAGACGTATTTTCCAAATTAAAGAGGGAAGGCGTTTAAAGCAGTTTATTATCTCAATTAATGACCCAATAATTTAATCATTTTTCCTAACCACAGAGCATTATTTTGCCTGTTTGTATTCATTCTCTTTTCGAACGTATGACCATTGTTTCTCTCCAGAAAATTGTCAATTTTTCAAATTATGAACAAGTTCCTTTACAATTCTATGAATGTTTCAGATACAAGGAGAGTTTCAGCTCCATAAAAAGCAAGAAGTTGATGGGTCCAGAAGAGCTGCCAATGATTCGTAATTGCAATCAGATCATCAGAGACATGTGCAACTGTGTTTGGCGCCTGAAAGCTTACACGACGGATGGTGTGTACCTTTCACTAGTAATCGAACATCGCTCTGGGAAAACTGGGATTAATGAATGTTCATTAAGTGTCATCTCAGATAAGCCTGTGCACAAGCTACAACACTTCCTGCTTTATTGAAACTTTATTTAAGGGATGTCTCTTCTAAACTTAAATTTAGTGTAGGTGGAAAAAAAATCCCAGATAAGCCTGTGCCGACTGCAGTTTTATTTATTGGACGACACTTGAGGTACATGCATTGAGCCCAATTTTTCCAGAGCTTCAGGGCTTTTTTTCCTTCTGTGATCATGGCCGTTTTTCACAATTTTGGGAAATTTGTGACTAAAATTTTCACAATTTCAAGAAATTTGAGACTCAAATTTTCACAATTTCAAGAAGTTTACGACTCCAATTTTTCACAATTTTAGAAATTTCGCGACTCATTTGTTCATAATTTTGAACAGTTCGCTACTCATTTCTTTCCAAAATGTGGGGCCAAGGCCGCTTCACAAAAAAAAGAAAAAAGCCCTGAGATTTGCTTAATTCTCCGAACTCTCAGTGCCATTTCAATTTGCTGAAATGTCATTGCAATTGACCAGGAAGTTCCTTAAGTAAATCTTAATTTACAAATATTTCTAACTTGTGAATACTTCATTTGCACCATTTTCTTGAACGTCGGACCCAGTTCATAAAATTTCCAAGGAAAATCTATTTTTGCAGAAGCTGCTAACTTTTAATAGAAAAACATTTCTCTGTCCTTGCAGTTCTTTGACAAGTATATAACAGCCCAGAAATTTGTTGATAACGATGTTTGTTTTATAAGTTTCAGGTTTTTTTTTCCTTCTTTGGGACCCGCCGAAAATCGGCCCTTTCCCCTCGGACTTTTTTCCCCTCAGCTGGTAAATTTTCCCCTAGATTTCATTTTCCCCGTCCAAAAAAAAAAAAAAAAGATTTTTTTTTTTAAATTTTTTTTTTACCTTTTTATATATAAGTTAACCTGATCCACTGTAGAAACTAGAAAAATATTGCATAATTAAATTATCTGTTGCCTTGAATTTGTTTAAAAAACAGTAAAATATGTTAAATTGATTATTTTAGACTTTCCTTATTTTCCCCAAAATCCGGCTTTACGCAGATTTTTTCCCCCCAAAATTCAACGTTTTGCGCGATTTTTTTCCCCTCAAAAAAGGCTAGGCCCTTTCCCCAAAATCAGATAAAAAACCCTGAGTTTACCATAAAACGTGTTGTTAATGTCACATGGCTTTCAAAAAAAACAACAACTATGTTTGTACTTTAGAGACCAACATTACTGACACTTTTGAACATATTTTTTTTTAATCGCATACATTTCTTTTGCTTTCGGCAGCCCCATTTTCAGAAATATCTATTGCATGTTTCTTAAAGTCTCAATTTAAATTCACTTGTTGATTGGCTGTTATAATTAAATGAGTCGCATTATGAGAAAACTGGGCATAATGCATGTGCGTAAAGTGTCGTCCCAGATTAGCCTGCGCAGTCTGCTGTAACTTGATTTTCGGTAAGGAGGGACTAACTTGAAACTAAAAACACCATAAAAGCAGAAAGTGTCGTCCCTGATTAGCCTGTGCAAACTGCACAGGCTAATCTGGAATGACACTTTACGCACATGCATTATGCCCAGTTTTCTCAGAACGCGACTCAAATAAGAAACAGTGCCTGATGCAGGTACATGTTCAGCGGATGCAAGTTCAATAGAATTACCCAAGTAATACAAAAAATAAAAGGTATCCACCACAGTGTTTATTTTCACCATTTTGCAAATGGGACCAGGTCCCTTTGTATTGGGAAAATTTGCTGCATTTTGACTAAAATTGGGAAAGTAGTGTTGCTAAAAAATGATTCAAAATAATTTGTTGAGCAAACTTACTCCACATTCCTCAGTCATTTAAAGGGACTTTTTCACAGATTTTTGGCATGTTTTGAAGTTTTCATTGAATGCTTTAAATTGATATATGTAAAACTTGGAACTAAATAGTTCCAGTAAAAAAACAAGAATTGAATTAAAGAAAGAAAAAATACTTATTTTCAACTGGGCTCGAACCACTGACCCTTTGAGTAATAGTCTAACTCTTAAACCACTCGGCCATCCGTGCTCATGTACTAAGTTGGGTATTTAATACTTGATGTAAGCAATTCTTGCAGTTTCACAATATATAACGATAACAACAGAACTCTCCAAATTATTCAGTTGTTTCAATTTTGTAATGCTTTATAATTTTCAGGTTTTGAATACACAAATGATGCATATAATGGATATTTTAGAGAATGGTAAATGTTCAGTATTACTGTTTCCACGCAAATATCATAACTACAATGAAAATTTGCGAATCTGAAACATTTTTTTGTCAATTTTGTCAATTTACCAAAACGTGAAAAGGTCCCTTTAAGCCAAAATTTAATGTTATATGATGACAACGTTCATCCCTACTGCTAATTTATTTCTGTGTTATTTACCCATAAACATAGCTGTCAAAGAAATGTGGCTGTTTTAGTCTTGTTTGTGACAAAGATTTATTATCAGGTTTGCCGTTGTTTTTATGCCTCCTTTCGAAAAAAAGGGGGCATATAGTGATTGGACTGTCCGTCCATCTGTCTGTCTGTCCGTCTGTCTTTCCGTCACACTTTGTGTTTAGGTTTCGAAAAATGCTCATAACTTCTATGTCCCTTGAGATATAAGCTTCATATTTGGTATGCATGTGTATATGGACGAGGCCTTTCCATACACACACAAAATTTTACCCCTGTGACCTTGACCTTGAACTTACTTAGGGTCCGCGTTTAGGTTTCAGGGCTTTTTAGCTCACCTGAGCGATAGCTTGGGGTGAGCTATTGTGATCACTCAGCGTCCGTCGTCCGTCCGTCCGTAAACAATTTGTAAACATCTTCTTCTACTAAACCATTGAGCCTATTTCAACTAAATTTCATGTGGAGCATCCCTAGGTCATGGGACAAAAGAATTGTTAAAAAAAATTGATCACATGACCAAGATGGCCGCCATGACCATATAAGGTAAAAACCTTAAAAAATCTTGTCAGAAACCGCTCATCAGATTTTCAAAACATTTCACAGGGATGACCTTTGAAGGCTCCTCTGAAAAAGTTGTTCAAAGAAATTTGATTCGTCAAAAAACATGGCCGCAGGAGCTCGTTGAACTTTGCATGTTTATTCGTTTTTGCCTATTTTGTAAAAACTTTCAAAAATCTTCCACATTTTTTGTCAGATCCTTTCCAAATTTGCACAGTGTCTTTATATCAATGAGGACACGAACCCTACAAAAAATGAGCATTATTGGTCCATGAAGTACAGAATTACCTCCCCTTGAATTGAGAAAATGGTGTTTATGCAATAAAGTCCAAATTTTTCATCCAATTCTTTCCAAACTTGTAAGGATTAAGCATGGTTCAAACAAGGGAAACAACTACGGTTTATGCATGTTCTTTTTATTACAGATTTGCCTCCCTTTAATTCATTCAAAATCTCATTTTACAGCAGAGATTCCAAATCTGACCTGTAAATGAGCCCCATATTTACTGCCAGTGCTAGGTTACCTTTTCCCATTTGATCATTCTTAAGTATTGGTCTTGTAATGCTGCTACTGCTTCTGCTACTGCTACTGCTACTACTACTACTACTACTACTACTACTACTACTACTACTACTACTACTACTACTACAACTACTACTACTACTTCTACTACTACTACTTCTACTACTACTACCACTACTACTACTACTACTACTACTACTACTACTACTACTACTACTACTACTACTACTACTTCTACTACTACTACTAGTACTACTACTACTAGTACCACTACTACTACCACCACCACCACCACCACCACCATTACTACTTCTACTACTACTGCCACTACTACTACTACTTTTACCACTACTACTACTACTACTTCTACTACTACTACTACCACTACTGCTACTACTACTACTACTACTTCTACTACTACTACTACTACTACTACTTCTACTACTACTACTACTACTACTACTACTACTACTACTACTACTACTACTACTATTACTACTACTACTACTACTACTACTACTACTACTACTACTACTACACCACCACCACCATCACCATTCACAGTGACAAAAAACGTATTCACACAATGGCTGCTACTACAACTTATAGCCCATATAGGGGGGCATGCATGTTTTACAAACAGCCCTTGTTTCTATGGGATTTTAACCACAACTGTTCATGTTTATCTCCGACACATATTTTTAGGTCACCTGTCATGAAGTGACACGGTGAGCTTATGTGATTGTGTGATGTCCTGCGTCCGTTGTGCGTGCCTGCGTGTGTCCGTGCGTCCGTCCGTCAACAATTTGTTTGTGTAGACAGTAGAGGTCACAGTTTGCATCCAATCTTGATGAAATTTGGTCAAAATGTTTATCTAGATGAAATCTGGTTTGGGATTGTATTTGGGTCATCTGGGGTCAAAAACAAGGTCACTAGGTCAAATAATAGAACAACCTTCTGTAGACAATAGAGGTCACAGTTTTCATCCAATCTTTATGAAATTTGGTCAGAATGTTTATCTTGATGAAATCTGGGTTGGGATTTTATTTGGGTCATCTGGGGTCAAAAACTAGGTCACTAGGTCAAATAATAGAAAAACCTTGTGTAGACATTAGAGATCACAGTTTTCATCCAACCTTTATGAAATTTGGTCAGATTTCTTGATGAAATCTGGGTGGGATTGTATTTGGGTCATCTGGGGTAAAAATCTAGGTCAAATAAATAGAAAAACCTTGGTGTTGACAATAGAGGTCACAGTTTTTATCCAATATTTATGAACTGTGGTCAGAATGTTTATCTTGATGAAATCTGGATTGGGATTGTATTTGGGTCATCTAGAGTCAGGAACTAGGTCACTAGGTCAAATCATAGAAAAACATTGTGTAGACAATAGAGGTCATAGTTTTCATCTGATCTTAATGAGTCAAGGTGAGCGATTCAGGGCCATCATGGCCCTCTTGTTTTCCTTCTTTGGGACCCGCCGAAAATCGGCCCTTTCCCCTCAGATTTTTTTTCCCCTCAGCAGGTAAATTTTCCCCCAGACTTCATTTTTTTCCCCTAAAAAAAATATAAAAAAATTCTTTTTTAAACTTTAAATACATAAGTTAACCTGATCCAGTGTAGAAAATATAACATATTGCATAATTAAATTATCTGTTGCCTTGATTTTGTTTTAAAAACAGCAAAATATAATGAATTGATTATTTAAGACTTTCCTTATTTTCCCCAAAATCCGGCGTTTCGCGTGATTTTTTCCCCCAAAATCCGGCATTTTTTTCCCCTCAAAAAAGGCCAGGCCCTTTCCCCAAAATCAGATAAAAACCCCTGGGTTTTGAAATCTGCGTTTAGGTTTCGAAAAATGCTCATAGCTTCTATGTCCCTTGAGATATAACCTTCATATTTGGTATGCATGTGTATATGGACGCGGCCTTTCCATACACAATAATTGTTTACCCCTGTGACCTTGACCTGGAACTTAGGGTCCGCGTTTAGGTTTCGAAATCTGCGTTAATGTTTAGAAAAATGCTCATAATGTCTATGTCCCTTGTGATATAACCTTTATATTTGGTATGCATGTGTATATGGACAAGGCCTTTCCATACACACACAAAATTTTAACCCCTGTGACCTTGACCTTGAACTTAGGGTCCGTGTTTAGGTTTCGAAATCTGCGTTTAGGTTTCGAAAAATGCTCATAACTTCTATGTCCCTTGAGATATAACCTTCATATTTGGTATGCATGTGTATATGGACGAGGCCTTTCCATACGCACAAATTTTTTACCCCTGTGACCTTGACCTTGAACTTAGGGTCCGCGTTTCGGTTTCGAAATCTGCGTTTAGGTTTCGAAAAATGCTCATACCTTCTATGTCCCTTGAGATATAACCTTCATATTTGGTATGCATGTGTATACGGACAAGGCCTTTCCATACGCACACAAATTTTGACCCCTGTGACCTTGACCTTGAACTTAGGGTCCGCGTTTAGGTTTCGAAATCTGTGTTTAGGTTTTGAAAAAAGCTCATAACTTCTATCAAGCGTTTATAGGGGGCATAAGTCATCCTATGGTGACAGCTCTTGTTGTTTTTCAGGACATTTCTTAAATCTGTCTTTTAAAGCAAATACATGTATGATTTAAAGGTGGATACCTGTTTAAGCTGTTTGAAATTGTCCATGTGCAACTGTCAACTTGTGCAATAGATTGAATATGACCTCAATCCTTCCAACCATGTTGACCCTTTCCTGTTCAGAAGCAAATTTGGTACGGCTATATGCAACCACCATACAACAAAAACAGCCTGCGAGTTTAACTCGCAGTCTGTTCAGGTATTATGCTGTTTGCTGCTCATAAGTACCATAGAGTTGGAAATTAAACCTTTAAAACTTGCATTTATTAACACAGGTCTTAAATGTAACAGGGGTGTCAATTCAGATTTGAGCCGTCCAGGGTCGATTTTGAGATGAATGTAAATCTAATGAGTTTGTTTAAGGGGGGGTGGGGGTTTAGGGACAAATTCTCCTGAGTGGGCGATCATTTGAAAACGAATATTGTTTAAGCCTCGTCAGCTTTCCCGACATTTGCTCTTGGTAGTGATTTCGCCTGGTCTTTTATTTATTTATTTCTGATTGGTAAGCGGTTGGCACTGACATGAGCAGTAACTTACAAAACCTACTTTCCGAAAACCGTGCAATTTTAGGAATGTTGCAAATGTCTGCCATCTTAAAATTTTAAATATCTATTTGCAAAGTAAAGCATTGCCATATCATATTTTAAAACAATATGTCAACCAAATTATATATTGATTGCGTATTTGCTTGGTTACCGACTACTGGTTTTCATTTTCTGCAGTCAAACGATATGCACATTTTATTTCATGTGCAAAAGACGTATCTCGACATGTTTTCAGACAGTCGTTAGGATACGGTATGGTTTGTCAATTTTAATTTATTTTCAACATTCTTTATAACAATTGTATAGAATGACAAATACACATGCGGTGTTACAGATGGTCTGGTTGATAATATTTCACATTGTACTCACCAGAAATTGCTGTTAGAAAGACTATATAAAAAGAACAATAAGCTAGGGCTCGGTGAGCTGTGCCCTCTATTCCTTTTATCCTTACGGCCCCAGACTCTCGGCTTAATTTTCCGGATTTAAAATTTAGGACAATTGACACCCCTGTATAATTAGATTTTCTTAGGTACTGCATCGAAATGCGTATCTGAGCTGTAAAGTGTTAATACGAAAGGGTCACTGCTTTCAGACAAGCTGTCTGTATTCTACTGCAACCCTGCGGACATTGACTCTAAGCTAGAGGACAAGGAAATGGCGGAGAGCCTGTCTGTGGTCCGACACCCCGCCCTGCTGCCGTTCACAGTGAAGTACTCACAAAATATCCTACAGGACTCCTTCCTGGATCTGAAGGAACTCAAGGTGGGGCGAATTTCTCTTGCCTGGCCCCATATTTGTGAAATGTTCTTAAGTTTGTTTTAACAACAACAGCTTAAGCCTGCCTTTCTTTCATATTGCAACAAAGGTGCAAAAATGTAATTGAGGGATGCACTTTGGAATATTGGGCATGATTCATGTGCAATCTCCTTTCTTTCATATTGCAACAAATGTGCAAAATTAGTATTTTAAAAATGTCCCAAGCTTCAAATGTCAATTATATATATTATAAACAAAACAGATACTAGTTTGTACAATTCCATCAACTTAATAGTATATCAATAAATCAGCTACTAAAGTCAGTTTTGAGGTGGGCTGTTGACCAAATAGTGTTAGTTTTACTACTCAAATAGTGTTAGTTTTACTACTCAACCAATATGTTGGTGTCTGAAAAAATGTAATTGAGGGATGCACTTTGGACTATTGGGCATAATGCAAGTGCATTAAGCGTTGTCCCAGAATAGCCTCTGCAGTCAGCACAGGCTTATCAGGGACGACACTTTACACCTAAACTGAATTTTTGCTTAGAAGAGACTTACTTTGAAAAAAAAATCATTGAAGCTGAAAGTGTTGTTGTCCGCTACCGGTGAAACCGGATTGGACTTATGGTTTGCGCTCTGTGTGGTCCGCTATCGGTGAAACTGGATTGGGTTTATGGTTTGCGCTCTGTGTGGTCCGCTATCGGTGAAACTGGATTAGACTTATGGTTTGCGCTCTGTGTGGTCCGCTATCGGTGAAACTGGATTGGACTTATGGTTTACGCTCTGTGTGTCAGTCAGTCAGTATGTCCGTCACACTTTTCTGGATCCTGCGATAACTTAAAGAGTTCTTCATATTTTTTCATGAAACTTGAAACATTGTTAGATGGTAATATGGAGATTATGCAAGTCATGTCAATTTGTTCCTACGTCGAAAATTCTGGTTGCTATGGCAACAAATACATTTAAAAAAATCTGATAATGGTGGAGTTTCATTGGTAGGGGACCATATTGCTTGACAATAGTCTTGTTTCTTATAAGTCTGTGCAGATTGCCCAGGCTAATCAGGGATGACACTACGCACATACATTAAGTCCACTTTTTCCTGAATGCAGTGCAAAAATTCTTAAATCTGTTGAATCAAAGTCAGCTTTTGCCTCCTTTCTTTCATATTGCAAATGTGCAAAATTGTAATTATCCCCTGCCATAGGCAGAGGGATATTGTTTTGGCGTTGTCCCGCTTTCCGTCTGTCCGTCCGGCACTTTTGTGTCTGGAACCATATCTTGGAAGTGCTTTGGCAGATTTCATTGAAACTTGGTATGAGTATATATATGGATAAGAGGATGATGCACGCCAAATGGCATTGTACACCATCTGTTAATAACGGAGTTATGGCCCTTTGTATCTTTAAAAAATGCTTTTTTAGTGTCAAATATAACACTTTAAAAGTCCAGAAGCATATTAGCGGTGGATATCAATTCAACGAACTTGCCTTGCTTTTAAAATGTTGCAAGCTTCAAATGTCAATTATATATATCATAAACATTACAGATACTAGTTTGTACAATTTCATCAACTTAATAGTATACTAATAAATCAGATACTTAGGTCAGTTTTGAGATGGGCTATTCACCAAATAGTGTTAGTTTTACTACTCAACCAATATATTGGTGTCTGCATTTGTGTAACTACTGACCAATATGTTGGTGTCTGCGTTCGCATAACTACTCACCAGTATATTGGTGTCTGCTTTTTTGTGTAACTACTCACCAATATGTTGGTGTCTGCGTTTGTGTAACTACTCACCAATATGTTGGTGTATGCGTTTGTGTAACTACTGACCAATATGTTGGTGTCTGCGTTTGTGTAACTACTCACCAATATGGCAGTGTCTGCATTTGTGTAACTACTCACCAATATGTTGGTGTCTGGGTTTGTGTAACTACTCACCAATATGTTGGTGTCTGGGTTTGCATAACTACTCACCAGTATGTTGGTGTTTGCGTTTGCTTAACTACTCACCAATATGTTGGTGTCTGTGTTTGTGTAACTACTCACCAATATTTTTGTGTCTGCATTTGTGTAACTACTCATCAATATGTTGGTGTCTGCGTTTGTGTAACTTCTCACCAATATGTTGGTGTCTGGGTTTGTGTAACTACTCACCAATATGTTGGTGTCTGCGTTTGTGTGTAAATACTCACCAATATGTTGGTGTCTGCGTTTGCAATACTTCTCACCAGTATGTTGGTGTCTGCGTTTGTGTAACTACTCACCAGTATGTTGGTGTCTGCGTTTGCATAACTACTCACCAGTATGTTGGTGTTTGCGTTTGCATAACTACTGACCAGTATGTTGGTGTTTGCGTAACTACACACCAATGTTGGTGTCGGTGTGTGCATAACTACTCACCAATATGGTGACGTCTGCGTTTGCGCTATGTTCTGGTTAAGGTACGTGTGCATCTCCATCTTAATGTTTGTACTTAAAATTCAATTGAAACTTCACTCATAAGTTCAGGCTCATTGTGTGTGGTCACTGACCAAGTTCAATAATTCTCACCTGCAGAAGCAGAATTTCAACCCTTTTTGTGCTTTGAAAACTGGTTAAGCTTTAAAAGCAACATCTAAAAAAAAAACTGTCTACTCTAGGTCTCAATTGAAACTGCAAACACTTGTTTAGGGTCATTGTTTGAGGTCACTTACCAAGTTCCATTACTCTTACCTGTGATTATGCAGAATGTTTTCTCCTTTGTGTGTTTAAAAGATTGGTTAAAGTTAATTTGCAGCCTTTCCATATCACTTCCTATTACAGGTATTCCATTGAAACATTGTTTGGGGTCATTCTGTGAGGTCACTGACCAAGTTCCATTACTCTGGCCTGCACAAGGCTGATAAAAGCCCCTTTTTGTACTAGGGGCCCAGAGTGGTCAAGACAATTCTGACTAACTTTTGCATGCAGCCCATCCATATCTCTACATCCTCTTAAGGCTAATGAAATACAACTTTGCATATTCGTGTCTTTATGAACATACACTGTCCAAGGCCCACTGTGAATGAACTTTAAGCAAGTTTATTTTCCCTTTTGTACTTAAAAAGATATTGTTAAAGTTTTCATTGGTGACGAAATTCAGGTCAAGGTTTGCATTCAACACGTACAAAGTTGGTAAGTTCTACAAATATTAAACTTAAACTTCACACACGTGTTCATTGTGTGAGGTAACACCGTAACAGACCAGTGTCCATAACTTGCCAGCAATTTATCAGATTAAAGCCCCTTTTTGTGGTTGGGAAATTGGTTAAGACAAACATGAAGCATCTCCATGTTTCTAGTGCAGGACTGGAACTTCACAAATGTGGTCTGTGTCTTTGTGCAAGGTCAGTAACTGAGTTGCATAAAGCTGGCCTGCAATTTTTCAGGATAAAGCCCCTTTTTATGCCCCTGGATTAAATGATCGGGGGTATATTGTTTTTGGCCTGTCTGTCTGTCAGTCAGTCAGTCATTCATTCATTCATTGTGTGTGTCCCAAAACTTTAACCTTGGTCATAACTTTTGCAATATTGAAGATAGCAGCTTAAAATTTGGTATGCATGCTGTCTCATGGAGCTGCACATTTTGAGTGGTGAAAGGTCAAGTTAAATCTGCAGCATCTCAATATCACTGTTTTTAGCTCACCTGATTGCTCAGGTGAGCTTTTCTGACCGGTCTTTGTCCTTCGTATGTCTGTCCGTAAACATTTGCTCGTAAACACTCTAGAGGCCACATTTCTTGTCCCATCTTCATGAAACTTGGTCAAAAGCTTTGCCCCAATAAAATCTCGGCTGAGTTCGAAACTGGGTTGTGCCTGGTCAAAAACTAGGTCACTAGGTAAAAAAAAGAGAAAAATCTTGTAAACACTGTAGAAGTCACATTTTATGTTCAATCTTCATGTTACTTTGTCAAAATGTTTGTCTTAATGATATCTTGATTGAGTTCAAAAGTGGTTCCTGTGTGTTGAAAAACATGGCCGCCAGTGGGCGGGGCAGTTTTCCTTATTTGGCTATAGAGAAACCTTGTTAACACTCTAGAAGTCTTAATTTTTGCCCGATCATCATAAAAGTTGGTCAAAACATTGGTTTTATTGATTTCTTGGACGAGATTGGTGAAAAAACATGGCCGCCAGGGGGCGGGGCAGTTTTCTCTATATTTATATAGTGAAAACATGGGAACACTCTAGAAGTCACATTTTTGGTCCAATGTTTAGGAAATGGTCCGAAATCGGTAAAAAAGCATGGCTGCTGGGGGGGGGTCATTTTCCTTATATTTATATAGTAATAACAGCTTTTGAACACTTTATTAGTTTTTCAAGTCAAGGGAAGTAACTGCAAATGAAAAATTATGTTGAATTGACAAAGTTGTCTCCCTTTGTAAAATATTTGTTTTAAGCACAAGAATATTAAGTGGAATTAATTATAAATGATTGTTTTACATTCTGGAAGAAAGCAAATTTTTGAATATGTTTTTTATTGTTTGATGATTCTCTACAATATGGCATTCTTTTGTCAAACAATTGAAGCGAGACTATACGATTCATATATGTGTTAAATTGTAATATATTGATAAATACATGTTACAATTACACAAAATAGGCAAGATATTGAAGACGAATTTCATAAAATGCAGCAAAGACAAATAAGCGCCCCGAGCTGATGGTGACGAAGATATTTCGTACATATTTTCCTACAATAACCAAAGAATTCGTCTTTTTATTAGGATCAGAGTTAGTGTTCGTGTGTCGAATGAATAGGCATCCCTGCAGGAATTTAAAAACAACCATTAAACTAAATTAAGTTTCACATTGTACATGCATGATATACATTCTGGCGAATTCTACTGTACAGACATTTTCAATTTCAGAATTAAATATCTCGCTTATTTCGCATTTTTCGACACATGTTCTTCTTAAGTTATATTTTGAATTATATTGAAATGTATGACCTTGTTAAGACTCTAGAGGTCACATTTATTTTCAGATCATCATGAAACTTGGTCTGAAGATTTGTCCCAATGATATCTTGGATGAGTTAGAAAATGGTTTTTGTTGCTTTAAAAACATGGCCACTAGGGTCGGGGAATTTTTCCTTATATGGCTATATATGGCTTTAGTAAAACTTTGTTAACACTCTAGAGGCCACATTTATTGTCTAATCTTCATGAAATTTGGTCAGAAGATTGGTCTCAATGATATCTTGTAGGAGTTTGAAAATAATTATGTTTGCTTGAAAAACATGGCTTCCAATGGGGCGGGGCATTTTTCCTTATACGGCTATAGTAAAATCTTGTTATCCCCACGCTTTTTGAAAAAAAGGTGGGGATATTGTGGTGATCTCCGCCGTCCGTCCGTCCGTCTGTCCGTCCGTCCGTCCTGGCCACTATCTCCTCCTACACTAAAAGCACTAGAACCTTGAAATTTACACACATGGTAGCTATGAGCATATGTGCGACGGTGCACTATTTGGAATTTTGATCTGACCCCTGGGTCAAAAGTTATAGGGGTTGGGGTGGGGCCGCGTCAGAAATTATCACTCATTTTTTTAGGTTATTTTACATTTACTTCTTTATTTCTACACCGATTCACTTCAAATTGATACTGGACCTCACCTATGACAATACGGTCAATCTCAACCATGCATGGCCCCATTCCCAACCCTGGGGCGCCCCGCCCACATAGGCCACACCCACCAAAAATTTCCATTTACTATAATTTTTTCATTTCTACACGGATTCACTTCAAATTGATACTGAACTTTTGTTATGACATTAGGGTCAATCTCAACTATGCATGGCCCCAATCCCAACCCTGGGGCGCCCGCCCACATAGGCCACACCCACCAAAAAAATCCATTTACTATAAAAAAAAATTAGGTTATTTTACATTAACTTCTTCATTTCTACACTGATTCACTTCAAATTGATACTGAACCTCTCTTATGACAAAACGGTCAAACTCAACTATGCATGGCCCCGTTGCCAACCCTGGGGCGCCACGCCCACATAGACCACACCCGCCCAAAATTGCCTTTTACTATAATTTCTTCATTAATACACTGATTCACTTCAAATTGATACTGAACCTCTCTTATGACAATACGGTCAATCTCAACTATGCATGGCCCCATTACCAACCCTGGGGCACCCCGCCCACATAGGCCACACCCTCCCAAAATTGCCTTTTACTATAACTTCTTTATTTTTACACCCATTCACTTCTAATTGATACTGAACTTCTCTTATGACAATACAGTCAATCTCAACTATGCATGGCCCCATGATCAACCCTGGGGCGCCCTTGGGTCAAACATGCGGCGTGGGGATACGCGTCGGCCTCTGCCGCGCCATTTCTAGTTAACACTCTAGTTTTATTTAATTCAGTTGCCCAATCTTCATGAAATTTGGTCAGAACATTTGTGTCCTGTGTACATGCTTTCTACTGGCCCCTACTTTTCCCTACTTTTTTTCTTTACCATACTTTTCCCTACTTTTTTAAAATATAGCCCTATTATCCCTACTTTTTCATTTTGCAAGTAAAATAAATAAAATGTAAAATGAAGGCTTACATGATTATTTTTTAGATATTTTGCAGGATTTCCATTCATTATGAATCTTTTGTAATGAGTACAGTTCAGACGTGTTTGGGGGATCACCTTGTGATGTCCATCCTTGAAAGCACCATGGTTCCTTGGCTAGTCAGTACAGACATACTGGTCTTTAGGTAAGATAATATCTTTTTACACTGTGAAAATAAACGTATGTTATATTTAATCATGACATATGTGCTTCTTGAAATAGAGGTGACAGATATGCATGATTCATCTAGACTTTACTCTGTCAAGTTTCTTTTTTTGCCAATGATGCTACTAGCTGAGGAAACCCACAAATGCCATGCTGTGTTTTAAACCTTATGGGTTAAATTCGTAATTGCAGATGCTGCTTTCCTTTCTTACACAATACATTTAAGTTTATATGTAACGCTTGCTTTTCCTAACTATCATATTAATCGTAAATAATTTTGTACGACCCCACAAAAAAGGGAGGGGGTGATTTGCCATTGTCTGTCCGTCCATCTGGCTGTCCATAGCCCAAAGTTTGTGTCGCACATAACTCAAAGGCATAACTGCAAGAGCCATCTTTCTGTGAATAGTTGTCGGCATGAGAACTTGTATACTTGAGTATTTTGATGCAAGTGCATTAGATATCTAAATATGGAGTTATGGCCCCTAATTTAGCAAACGATCGGAATCTTTTTGACAGAGCCAAATTGTGGGGGCATCTGTGTCCTATGGACACACATCTACTTTAAAATTAATAAATTGATAAGAATTTGATTAACACCATGGCATTTGTAGTTTGTTTCAAATAAGCTGAATTACAGGAGCTTCCGGGGGCCTCTGGACCCCTGGCCAGGGCACTTGCCTTGGACCCACCGGGGGCCCAATCGACCCCCAGGCCACCAGATTTTATTTTCAGTATTTTGGGAATTTTCAACTTTCACCCATGTACTTTTGGACTTGCTGCAATTTTTTTGCGATTGTAAATTTTGACAATCACACCTTCATATAATTATGTTGCACTTAAGCAGTACAGTATATGTTGACATCTTACATTTTACTATACTCATTTTAACACCTTTGCAAACGGAATAGACCTAAGTCTCTGTCTGCTTATACAATTATAATAAATATATAATTCTTCAATATTGCATGTGGTTAGAAAATCCTTGTTTTAGTACTAGTGCAAGAATACTTATATATTCATAGTGGGTGAAGTTTGGTACATATTCATGGAGGAAAGGGTTAATACTAAGGGCTTTTGTACTTTGCTTTATAAGACTAACAGTGTATGTTTTGAATGTTATGTTCATTATTCTATTCCACTGTGTAAATTGATGCTAAATGAGAAATAAAAATTTCAGGTGCCTGTATTTCAAGGATGGGCAGAACAAGGCATTCTCACAGCATCAGATGGACTAGGATTTGTATCAATTCCAGCTGAAAAATGGTAATTCTTTTATTTTTTAGCCCTACTTTTTAACAGTAAAAATACCTACTTTGCCCTACTTTTTGCTAAAATCTTCCCCTACTTTTGCCCTAGTTTTTTGTGGAGAGGCAGTAGAGAGCCTGTGTGTAGTAAAGTTTGGTTTTATTATGTCAGTATTATGTACCATCAACTGTTTATTTAATTTTTCATATCACAGAATTTTCATAATCAACAACTGTTTTAGTCATTATTACTTATGGTAAGCCTATCAACTAAGAGAAAGCTGAAATGAAGACAACATGTACACAATTTTGCAGTACCGTATACTTTCGCTTGTTAGAAGCATTTTTAAGACTCTAATTAATAAGTTTCCAGGCTGTCAAGCGGTCATACTAATTCCTACTATTTCCTACTTTTTCATCATGATCCTACTTTTTCCTATATTTTTACCAAATCTTCCTACTATTCCTACTTTTTCATTTTCAATGAAGAATTATTATCTTTTTAGAGTTTATTTAGTAAACTTGCAGGATGAATGAATCTATGGCATGACTGTATCCCTGTTAATGTGCATATATCTAGATGAGACCTGACAACCCATGCTAACTGTCTGCTAGCACCTCTTCAGGAAGCATAAATATTTATTTATAATGTAACTTTTGAAATTATTGACAAAGTTTTATTTAAAGTAACAATAGTGCTATTTAAAGTAACAATAGTGCCTTGTTTACTTCCTTAGCATTTGTACACTGCAGACTTCACTACCTTACACAGTTCCCAGTGATGCAAGAGCTGAGGGAACCCATTGTTTATTCCAATTTTATTTTGTTTCCATTGACAACAATTTGACCAAACCTTATGCATGTTTACATGATATTGCTGTTTGGAATGTAGAGATATAGAGAAACATGTATTGTATGAGTGGTTATGTAATATGGAATTTATTACACAAGTTATTTGAAAAAGATAAAACTGATGCTTTGCCGAGTTTTCATCATTTACAAATATAATGTAATAAATTCCGTATTACATGACAACAGATATCGATGGTCCCAATTTAAAATGACGAACCTACATTTTTGGCATTTCGCGATTTTGATATTTTGTAAAGCGGGAAATCAATGCACATATACCCCCAAAACAACAAAATAGTTAACCAATCGCAACAGCTCCATATAGTCACGTGATGTAATGACGAACCGCAATTGCTTGAAGTCAAAATGACGAAGCTGAAAAAAATTGTTACGTCGGCATTTTGCGAGCTTATTAATATATTAAAGTATCAATATAGCCATGTATTTTAAGGCAAATTGACGAAACGTAAACGTTTGCTTATAAAATAATTAAATGATGTACATTTTATAGCATTGATGAACGCAAAAAGATATCAAAATAATATAAAATGTTGAGGTATTAACTTAGTAACTTGTGGCCGCAACTAATAGCTTGTTCCTACAACTTACTAAGTTGAGGTTTCAACTTAGTAAGTTGTTCCTTCAACTTTATAACTTCTGGCCGCAAGTTACTAAGTTAAGACCACAATTGTCTGAGCACTTGCCTTGTTTGCGACTGGGTTCAGGGTTCCATCCCCGGTCTGAGCACTAGCAACGTACGCGTCGGATCCCGGTTTCGAGTCCCATGGTTTTTGGATTTGAACCCGGGACGCTACTTGTAAAGGGCGATTCCTCTGACCGGGGCTCGATCCCGGGAACCATTGCTTACGAGGCGAGTGCAAGATGCCTAAGTTTTCGACGGTCTGAAAATCTAATACGGAGTTTTCGACGGCCTCGGGGTTCGAATCATAGTTCGAGCACTAGCCCTGAAAGCTTTGGGTCTCTAGATCAATCCTCGGTTTAAGGATTTACCCTATAAGCGACGGCTCGAATTCCGATGTGAGAATTTGCACCAACAGTGACCGGTCCCGGGTTCGAGCCCCAGTCTGAGTACTAGTCCTGAAAGCTATGGATCCCGGGTTCAAGCCTGTGTCTTAGCTCTTGCCCAGTAAGGGAAGGATCCCGGTTGCAAACCTTAGTCTGAGCGTTCGCACCGAAAGCTACGGGTTCACACAGGGACTCGAACCAAACAGCCGTCGCTAACATACCATACTGAGCACCTGCCTACTAAGCGACCGGCTGCGGAAATGAGCTTCGTAAGCAACATTTCCCGCTTTCGAGTCCGGAAATGAGAGCTAGCCTCGCAAGCTATGGGTGTTCGGGTTCTAGCGCCGGTCTGAGCACTAGCCCTGTAAGCTATAAATCCCGCATTTTTCAGGTCCGGCGATAAGACTACGACTTTTATCAGGGTCCGTTCGCTTAAATGGTAAGTACTTAAACAGGGATTTTAGCCCGGGGGCATAGCATACAGGGTGAGTGCTCAAGCAGGGCATCCAAGCCGGGATCCGTTACGTAGGGTGCGAATGCTCAGACTGGAATCCAAGTCGCTTACAGGGAAAGTCCTTAGACTGGGGCTAAAACCCAAAGACCCATCGTTTAAAAAGGGAGGTATCAGACCTGGATTCCCAACCGGAATCCGTCGCTTATGTGCCTAGTTTTCACAACAGGGTTCGAGCCCTGAACCAAGTCGCTAACTTGGCGATCGCTCAGATAGTGGCTCAAATCTGAAATCCATGACTTACATGGCAAGTGCTCAGATAGGGCTCGAACGGGGGATCCATAGCTAACAGGGATAGTGCTCGAACCCGAGCACCTAGTAAAATAAGGGGTACTAATTGTGATAAAACGGTAAAGATGAAACGCCCGATATTATTGGTTAAACTTAAATTAGTGGTTTCAACATAGTTAGTTGGTCCCACAAGTTATTTAGTTGAGGCAAAAACTAATAAGTTGTGGGAACAAGTTATGAAGTTGTCGCCACAAGTTTCTGAGCTGAGGCCTCAACTTAATAAATTAGTTGTTCCCACAAGTTATTTAGTTGAAGGAATAACTTAATAAGTTAAATGAACAAATTACTAGGTTGAGGTCACAATTTAATAAGTTTTGGGAGCAAGTTATGAAGTTGTGGCCACAAGTTACTAAGCTGAGGTCTCAACTTAAACAGTTGTGGGGACAACGTACGTAGTTGTTTCCACAAGTTATTTTAAAAATTGTTTCCACAAGTTATTAAGTTGAAGCCACAACTTATGATGTTGTTCCCTCAACTTTATTAGTCGTTCCCACAAGTTACTAAGTTGAGGCCACACTATAAATAACGAATTGCGGTTGTCACCTCTGTTCCACCGTGTAAAACAGAAAAAAATGCATTGCTTTGCTATATCTAACGGACAACAGTGGAAAAATTTATTCTATTGAAACAAAATCTATTACAATAAGCTGTCCAATTTGCCGAAACATCACATAAATGCAAGTCTAAATGACGAAGATACATTTTACAGCAGATTTATTAACTTAACGTCAAATTAGTTCCATACGAACATGGTCTATCATGCGACACTTTTAAAAATGTTTAAAATAATCTTTATTTGACTTTGTGCAAGAAATGTTTAACTAAAATAGGTCTCCTGAAAACTTGTGTTTTTGTAGGTTCGACATTTTAAATTGAGACCATCGATATGATGTTCTATTGATATCATAGGTACATCATGTGTAGTAATTAAAGATAAATGCACAGAGCCTAAATGCCCTGATACATTTGTATGCTCCCGGTAGGGTGGCATATAGCAGTTGTACTGTCAGTCCGTTTGTCTGTCTGTCTATCTGTATGTCTGTCTGTCTGTCTGACTTTTGTCCTGTCTGTCTGTCTGTCTGTGTGTCCGTCCGAAAACTTTTACATGTGCCATAACTTTCGCAATATTGAAGATAGCAACTTGATATTTGGCATGCATGTGTATCTCATGATGAAGCTGCACATTTTGAGTGGTGAAAGGTCAAGGTCATCCTTCAAGGTCAAAAGTAAAAAAATACAATCCAAGGGAAGTAATAAGCTTTAAAAGGGCGATAATTTCTAAACCTGCCAAATGATATTTTGAAATTTTATTTCAAAGGGGCGCAATAGTGGGCATTGTGTTTCTGACAATCACATCTCTTGTCTAATGATGCCATAGCTAGTGAGGTAACTTCAAGGTGTTACAGCGTAGTATTAAAAATATTAAACGGCATTATTACACTCCTGCGACATCATCAATAATGAAAAAACATTTTTTGAAACTGAAATAAACAATGTAGTGCAACTGTTTCATTGCTCAATCAATGATGTCATAAAAGATATCAGGTGATAAGGTCCTATCTCCAGTTGCATAATGTGCTCTGCAATGACCAGTCATTTTGAATGTAACTTAAGTCATTATAACTGCACCCTATTGTCAATTTAAAGGTTTCAAAATGTAGCTGTAGCAGAGCATTGACATTGCTTTATATACTAGTATTAATCTTGTACAACAAGTTGGTGTATCACTAAATAAATTTTGTCTTCTGCTTAAGGATATAACATGCATAGTATATTACCATTTTTATATCGATACACAGAAGACCTCTAACCACTTATTTGATGATACACCAAAATGAGCAGCATCTAATTATACTTCTTTATCAGGGTAGCTTTGCTTGAAACTTAATTATCATAGATACACTATACGTGCTAAAATGCCTAGTGGGAGAACAAAGTTTAACCCTTCATGGATTGAGAAGTTGGACAACAGTGGAAAAACACTTGGATCGTGGTGCAATAGAGATACCGTGGTGCAAGAGAGATACCGGCAATTAGTTTGCAGGATAGTGTACTGTCTGAATGAAATCTTGTGTAATACATGTAATTCTGGTGCTTATCAACTGATAAGTCATGCAGATGGACAACAACACAAGGAAAACATGAAATACATGCATGATAATTCACAAAAATGTTTGTTTGGAAGTGCTACAAAGCCAAGCAGCTCTCAGGGGGGGGGGGGGGATAAATCTATTTGTATGCAAGTACATCCATCACACAAGGAACAGGTACAAAAGGCTGAAATCCTCTGGGCCCTTAAGGTAGCTTCAAGAGGGAATCCATACAGAACATGTGATGGCACTCCTGCTCTGTTTCAAGCTATGTTTCCTGGACCTGTGTCTAAAAAATTTGTATTATGTATTCCTACTTTTGAGGGAAAAGATCCTACTTTTTCCTACTTTTTTCCTACTTTTTTTGCAAAAGTAGTTCCTATTTTTTCCTACTTTTTGAAAAAAGGTCACTTGACAGCCTGAGTTACAGTTGGGGTCACGTCTTATAAGCGAGATACTGGTGAATATAACAAAAAAAATTAAAATATCGAGTTTACTGGGCTTATGCTAGCCAAGTTGGTCACTTGTCAGTTGTTTTGAATCATCGCGGCAGCCATTTGCATTTTCTCTAAAGTCTGTATTGGCCCGTACCGTGTATCGGAACGCTATGTTCAGTTACCGATTTATTTGTAATAAAATGTATAGTTACTGATTTTGTTTATTATTTTTAATATGAATTTTGTTATTTTTGGGGCATAAGACGTTATATTGTCCGTGAATATTCTTGACAAGTTTGTATCACCTGATTGTCTGCGTGCGACGTCGTTAAATGTCATATAAATTGGCCATTATAATAGTATACGTGTGTAAGCGGCGACACGATGCCTATATGCTTAAAACAACAGCAAAATCAATTCTCAGTTTGAAACTGTCAATTGTTAAATAAACACGCTGCCGATTACAAATGCTACTTGACACGCTTGTATCACCTGATCGTCTTTGTTCCACGTCGTTAATTGTCAATTAAGACATAATTTGCAATTAGGGTATCCTCTTAAAGAAGTTACCAGTTTGCTACTGTCAATTGGTAAATAAACACGTTTATTCAGACGACCCACTAATGCTGATGACACCTTATTTATTAGGGGCCAACAACAACGGGAGCAAAGAGCGACCGCATGCTATTATCCGTATATAGCTTTCTTCTTGACACATGATTTCGATCTGCGCTTCGGAGTCTATCACTCTATCACGCGATTGGCTAATTTTATGAAAGTAGGCGTTTTCTATTGTTAATGGACAATTGGCGTAAAATTTGCATAATCTAGGTAATAAAACGAAACGCTTTCAAAATATCTGCCTATTAGTTTTCAATACCTGTCAAACAATACAATTAAGATGACTGATACGATCAATTTTGCTTGTGCATTGATATTACAAACGTAATATGTTTGCAATTGTTTGGGCAAATGATTAAATACGCAATTGTTACAAATTTTGTTAAATTGATAATTATTTTTATTGCATGAATAATACTTAAAAAATAAATTAAAACCCACTAATATATCATAAAATGAACAAATATTATTTACTTTGTTGTTTGATTGTTTTATTTTTCAGACTTGCGTGAATTACTAAATGTATGCAGCTTGAGTTTAAAAAAATGTCAATGTGTTAGTAATTGATGACTTTCTTTAACATACGGCCATTTTTTCGGCCGATGAAAACGGCGAAATTTGACCGCGTCTTACATGCGAGTCAGTTTCAAATCCACCTATTATAAGGTCCGAAGTCGGGGTGCGTCTTATAAGCGCAAGTTTACGGTATCTATCTCCATTGTTTAACCTGCTGAATCATATTTCCCAATCTAATTTTAGTTCTGCTCTAGAATTCATTAGACCCCAGATATTGATCATTGCTGTGTGTAACTATTTACCACTCAGCTTACTGACCCTCTCACTTTGCTGTATGCCAGATGTTAATATCGGTGGTCAGTTATAAAAGCTGGTTGAACTTTTTGATATATTTTTAGCTCACCTGATTTCTCAGGTGAGCTTTTGTTACCAGTCTTTGTCAGTCGTATGTCCCTCCGTCCGTCCGTTAACATTTGCTCGTAAACACTCTAGAGGCCACATTTCTTGTCCCATCTTCATGAAACTTGGTCAGAAGCTTTGTCCCAATGAAATCTCGGCCGAGTTTGAAACTGGGTTGTGCCGGGTCAAAAACTAGGTCACGAAGTCAAAAAAAGAAAAACCTTGTAAACACTGTAGAAGTCACATTTCATGCCCAATCTTCATGTAACTTTGTCGAAATGTTTGTCTGAATGATATCTTGGTTGAGTTCAATCATCATGAAAGTTGGTCAAAACATTGGTTCAATTGATGTCTCGGACGAGTTCGAAAATGGTTGAGATCGGTGAAAAAACATGACCGCCAGTGGGCGGCGCATTTTTCTCTATAAGTATATAGTGGCAGTTTTCCCTATTTGGCTAAAGAGAAACCTTGTAAACACTAGAAGTCACAATTTTTTCCCAATCATCATGAAAGTTGGTCAAAACATTAGTTTTATTGATATCTCGGATGAGTTTAAAAATGGTTGGGATTGGTGAAAAAACATGGCTGCTAGTGGGCGGGGCATTTTTTTCTATACACTGTAACTCCAATATAGTGCGGTCCGTTATAACGCTGTGTCCAATATAATGCGGGGGGTCCTTGGATCCCGCTTTTTCTCCAACCTTCCATTTTTGATTCAAATCCATGTTATGCAACTTCATGTATTTTCAGAAAATTCAAAGAAGCCGGCGATCACAGCTTGATTGCTTTATCCGTCCGTTTAACTTATTTTAATCGATTAGAGGTTAAACGACACTCGACAGCTAATT
Source organism: Dreissena polymorpha (assembly GCF_020536995.1). NCBI lineage: Eukaryota > Metazoa > Mollusca > Bivalvia > Myida > Dreissenidae > Dreissena > Dreissena polymorpha. Next base: position 16,689,101 of record NC_068360.1, read on the forward strand.
GGTGTTAATCTGTTGTGTAATGTCAATAAAGGTGTGAAAACTCGCGAGTCCTTGTTTATTGCATGTATTCCCTATCAGAGCGGTTCGGTGCGCTAATTTCAATAAAGCAAGTGCAATCGGAATAATTATCAAATTAAAGTTATTTACGATTTCAGGGTTCGCACAGGGCTTGAAAAGTGCTTGAAAACGAGTCCTAGGCTTGAAAAGCCCTTGAACAAAGGTTGGCCTTGAAAAAGTGCTTGAAAAGTGCTTATTTCATGTAAAAAAGCCTTAAAAATGTTTATTTCTGCTCAAAATTACATGTATCATCGCTTTAATTATAATCTTAAATCGTTCTTAAGGGAAATATTACGAAAAATTATCATAAATTCCTTCGCGCAAAAAGTTGAGTACGAAATATATAAGTTTCGTACACTATTGAGTACAAAACGTTATGTGTACACGTCACAGATTATGTGTACTACGTCAGAGGTTCTCCATTGTGATCAATTTTCGCGGGTGAAAACGCAGCAATGGGGAAGTGTCATTTCAAACCAGGGTGGTTAACTGAATATTCCTGGGTACAGAAAACAAATGACATTCAAAAATCACATTGTCGGGTCTGTATGAAGACTGTTGATGTCAGGGGATGGGGGAAAGCGTTTTGAAAAGCCACGAGAAAGGGGAAACCCACAAAGAAAACATGAAATTGAGAAGCAATGTGTTTGTTTGTAATAACTTTAAAAAGTAAATACATACATTCAGTACACCAGTTTAGAATCGCCCGGCAAAAAAGTTTATTCTTTTTACCACAATAATTTTTTCGGGATTTAGTGTCAATGTGAGAAGATGTAAAAATAAAGGGTAATATTTATTTTGAATGATAACAGGTTAGGTCAGACGGCATATGCAGTTTTTTGTCATAAATAGCCAATTAAAGTTTAACTTTAGGAAAATTATTAAAAATCATTCAGCTTACAGAATTAGTATTTCAAAACATTGTCATAGCATTTGTTTTCAATCAGCAAAAAGTTTATTTGAAAATAATAAAGCCTTCTATACTCATATGCACATTTCAAAACATAACTCATTCAATCAGTTCCGGTTAACTTTTTGCTGCATTTTTCTACCCTGTAAGCTATTTACAAAAGATTTCTTGCTAAAACTTTGTTAATTTATTCCTTTACCTAATGTATACCTTAGACACTTATCATTTTGTTTTTATTGGGGCATTATGGAAAATTAAATACAAATTAATCATAACTGCTGATAATCGGGAACTGGTTGACAAACTGTATGTGAGACTCATTGAGTTAAGGATGGATAACATGTATGTAATAACTAGAAATAACATGTATGAGTTATTGTGGAATAAGTTTAATTTGTTTGAGCAAATAAATGATATTTACTGTGTTAAACTTGCTTGAAAATGCACTTTTTTAAGGAAACTAACGTACGGTTCTCGGCCTTGAAAATGAAAATTGGGCCTTGAAAAGTCCTTGAAAAGTGCTTGAATTTAGGTTTGAGAATTCTGTTTGAACCATGGATTTATTTACATGCTAACGCAGTGTAATAGTTAACAGAGATGCAATAAATTTCTGCCCGATATCAGAAAGTCTACGGAAAGCACGTTTTCTACATGCTGCGTATGACGCAATAAAATATTTCTTTGTACATGTATCGTATTGCATTCAATCTAAATTTAAATTCGCTCGTCCAATGAAAGCTGTGTCCCATAATGCACTGTACTAATTTTTCTGAAAAATGGCATAGGCATATGAATTTGTTTACAAAATTCGTAAACATATTTCTTGTCATAAATGTTAAACATTATTTTTTCGTAAGTGATATTGGATTATCGGATAAATGTGCACATTAGAAAAGCGGTATGTATACTGTTATCGTTCGATTCGGTTTATATGCATGTATTTGCGGATGACAACACAGCATGACTATACACAGGACCTATATTATAGGATATACTATACCTGTTTTATAACCCCCTTAAATAAATAAGCTCAAAACTTATAACGCTGTCCGTTTATAACGCTGTTGCGTGGCTTGGACCCCGTCATCCGCGTTATATTGGAGTTACAGTGTATGTATATAGTGAAAACATGTGAACACAGTAGAAGTCACATTTTTGGCCCAATTTTCATGAAATTTGCACAGAACATTTCTTTCTTTGATACAAGAGTTGAGTTCAAAAATGGTTCCGGTCAGTTAAATAACATGGCTGCTGGGAGGGGGGCAGTTTTCTCATTATGCCCCCCCCCCCCCCCCCTTCCAAGAAGAGGGGGTATATTGTTTTGCACATGTCGGTCCGTCCGTCCACCAGAAGGTCACCGGATGATAACTCAAGAGCACTTATGCCAAGGATCATAAAACTTCATAGGTACATTGATCATGACTCGCAGATGCCTCCTATTGATTTTTAGGTCAAAGGTCTAGGTCACGATGACCCAAAATAGTAAAATGGTTTCTAGATGATAACTCAAGAACACTTATGCCTAGGATCATGAAACTTCATAGATACATTGATCATGAAACTTCATAGATACATTGATCATGACTCGCAGATGACCCCTATTGATTTTCAGGTCACTAGGTCAAAGGTCAAGGTGACCCAAAGCAGTAAAATGGTTGATGATAACTCAAGAATGCTTATGCCTAGGATCATGAAAATTCATAGCTACATTGATCATGACTCGCAAATAACCTCTATTGATTTTCAGGTCACTAGGTCAAACGTCAAGGTCAGAATGACCCAAAATAGTAAAATGGTTTCCGGATGATATTCCAAGAACGCTTAGGCCTAGGATCATGAAACTTCATAGGTACATTGATCATAATTCCTAGATAATCTCTGTTGATTTTCAGGTCACTAGGTCTAACGTCTAGGTCACGATGACCCAAAATAGTAAAATGGTTTCCGGATGATAACTCGAGAACCCTTAGGCCTAGGATCATGAAACTTCATAGGTACATTGATCATGACTGGCTGATGACCCCTATTGATTTTCAGGTCACTAGGTCAAAGGTCAAGGTCACGGTGACCCGAAATAGTAAAATGGTTTCCAGATGATAACTCAAGAGCCTTTATGCCTAGGATCATGAAACTTCATAGGTACATTGATCATGACTCGAAGATGACCCCTATTGATTTTCAGGTCACTGGGTCAAAGGTCAAGGTCGGGGTGACCTGAAATAGTAAAATGGTTTTTGGATGATAACTCAAGAACGCTTATGCCTAGGATCATGAAACTTTATCGGTACAATGATCATGACTTGCAGATAACCCCTATTGATTTTCAGGTCACTATGTCAAAGGTCAAGGTCACGGTGACCTGAAATATTAAAATGGTTTCTGGATGATAACTCAAGAACGCTTATGCCTAGGTTCATGAAACTTCATAGGTATATTGATCATGACTGCAGATGACCCCTATTGATTATCAGGTCACTATGTCAAAGGTCAAGGTCACAGTGCCAAATAACGTATTCACACAATGGCTGTCAAGGTCACGGTGACTCAACTTAGAAAAATGGTTTCTGGATGATAACTCAAGAATGCTTACGCCTAGGATCATGAAACTTCATAGGTATATTGATCATGCCTGCAGATGAAATAATGATGAAACTTGACCAGGATGTTTGTCTGGACAATATCTAGGTTAAGTTTGACATTTGGTAAACATTGAATCAGGGGGTTTTTTTAGAGAAAGGGGAAGACGCTGGACGCTGGGTGAAAGGGGAAAAAAGAGTGCGAAAAAGACATATTAGGGGAAAAAATAAAAACTGTTCATTTCAATGTCTATAACTCATCAAAAGAGGCTTGTCTCCGTCCTTTTTGTTCTAAAACACATTTAACACGTATTAAAGTCAAAGTCCTTAATTAAGTTGCAGGTGTAGATCTAATTATGGGAAATGTTTTCAACTATATTTCTGTACTGGGGCCCGGGGACGATGTCAATTTTGTGATTTCAATTTCATGATGAATGGGTTGACGATCTTGATCTGCTACAGTATTGGAAGGGAAAGGAGCGGCAGCTGCCGATTGTCTACTTTCACTTTCACAATGTTCGATGTTGATTATCTCAGAATCCTGATGGGTTATAACGGTTTTCGATGATTCTTTCTTAAAAAATGCCTCGATGCGTTCAGTATCTTTCGAGTCCGAATGTTTTATTTTGTTTGTGTAAGAACGCCAATTGTGAGACATTTTTTTCTGTTTTCACGTTTATATCTTGGCTTGCACATAGCCCGGATGAAAATTCGACTGGTTTCTGGTAATTTATTGACGAAACACCCTTCTTGCGCAAGAATGGTATCCAGTTAAATAGTCACATGATTATTACGATTAGTTGCCCAGTTTACATAACGTTATTTAAGAGCTATATTTAGAATAACTGGGATTCCCAGATTTTTTGTGTTCGTCTGGAGAGAGAGAGAAAGATCGTTGTACATGGTGCAAATTGGATAATTGTCGAATGCCCAAAGGAAAAATAAACATTTCTTTGAGAGAAAATATTATATTTTGGTGAAAAATGATATTTTTGGTGGGGAAATTGTATTTTGAGGGGAAAAATTCTGGTAGGGGAAGACGCCAAATATCGGCGTCACTTTCTTAGTAAAAAAAAACCCTGTGAATGAACCGACTCCTTTCAGGTGAGCGAACAAGGGCCATCTTGGCCTTCTTGTTTCTGGTTTCTACATGTATTCAATGGAAACACTCAAAGATGTGTTATTGTGTGAGGATGTTAACTGAGTCCCATAATTTTCACCTGCAGTTAGGGATAATTATGCGGTTATGCCTGTTTTTTACATTGAAAATTATAGATATATACTGCAGCTATTTTTTTGCCCAATTTGGAAAAATACCAGTACAAGCCCAATTGGGAAAATTGTGGGCGAAAAACCCTGAAATCTGGAAAATTTGCATTGTGAAGTCTTCATGTTGGGAATTTGGTGTATTTGATTTTTAGCTCCCAAGTACTTTAAATTGATAACTAAATGTTATATTGACTTTGGTTCAAACCATAGAGCTGCATAAGGAAACTAACTAAATGTTGCATTTTTTTTTTTAAATATTTATTTTTTTAGTTTCCTTCAATTGGGATTTTTTTAGTGCAATTGGGCAATTTGTAGTTTTTATACGCCCGTATAAAATACGGGACGTATTATGTGAACCCCTTGGCGGGCGGGCGGGCGGAAGGCATCACTTTGTCCGGACTCTAATTCAAATTGTATTCATCCGATCTTCACCAAACTTGGTCAGCAGTTGCATCTAGTTGATATCTAGGCCAAGTTCGAATATGGGTCATGCCGGGTCAAAAACTAGGTCATAGGGTCAATAAGTGCATTTTCAAAGGGGCCACTTTGTCCGGACTCTATTTCAAATTGTATTCATCCGATCTTCACCAAACTTGGTCAGCAGTTGCATCTAGTTGATATATAGGCCAAGTTCGAATATGGGTCATGCCGGGTCAAAAACTAGGTCATAGGGTCAATTAGTGCATTTTCAACGGCGCCACTTTGTCCGGACTCTAATTCAAATTGTATTCATCCGATCTTCACCAAACTTGGTCAGTAGTTGCATCTAGTTGATATCTAGGTCAAGTCCGAATATGGTTCATGCTGGGTCAAAAACTAGGTCAAAGGGTCAATTAGTGCATTTTACTTTGTCCGGACTCTAATTCAAATTGTATAAATCTTATCTTCACCAAACTTGGTCAGTAGTTGCATCTAGTTGATATCTAGGCCAAGTTCGAATATGGGTCATGCCAGGTAAAAAACTAGGTCATAGGGTCAATTAGTCCATTTTCAACAGCGCCACTTTGTCCGGACTCTTATTCAAATTGTATTCATCCGATCTTTACCAAACTTGGTCAGTAGTTGCATCTAGTTGATATCTAGGTCAAGTTCGAATATGGGTCATGTCGGGTCAAGAACTAGGTCATAGGGTCAATTAGTGCATTTTCAACGGCGCCACTTTGTCCGGACTCTAATTCAAATTGTATTCATCCGAAACTTTTAAACAACTTTTTATCCTGCGTCAAAGTGGTATGGGGGTATATTGCTTATTTCCAAAACAAATACATCAATCATCAGTGTATCATCTCCAATGGCACACGAATCGGGCGTATATTGCTCCGTCATGCGGCGCTCTTGTTGCTAATTGGGAAAGTGCGGTTTTCCAGTACTTTATAAAAAAAGGAAAAAAATCGCTGTACTGGTTTTCTATAACAGATATTTGAGTAACATTTTTTACATGTGTTCAAGGTGTTTATAAACATACACTGACTAAGAAATATAACTGTGATCAGTTTTTTAGCAGTACTTAATGAACATACACTGACTAAGACATATAACTGTGATCAGTTTTTTAGCAGGACTTGGTTCACATAAAATGTAGGTTAACGTTTGAGTGCAGCAAGTACATATCTCTGTGAATACTAAAGAATTTCAATTGAAACTCGACACATGTTTTGGGGATCATGGTGAAGTGTCAGACTAAGGCCTATAATTTTGACCTGCCATTGAGCTGAATTATGCCTTTTTTGCACTTATAAAATTTAGGTGAACCTTTGAATGCAACAACTATAACTAGCTTACTGCACATGCTGAACTAGCAGCGGATTTGCATTTGTGGCCAGTTGAGTTAAGGTCACTGTTAATGAAAATATTAAAATGGTTGCGGCTCAATAATTTTAGTCTTGAAAGAGTTATTGTCCTGTAATAGTGGAGGAAGCTTACATGCAGACATTGCTTTTAAAGTCGATTGAATTCACAAGAAGTATTTGGTTAAATTTCAGAAATCTAAATTCCTGTCATGGTCACAGTTCTTGTTTCAACTTAGAAGCACCTTTTGGTTTACATAACATTACTCCTGCATGTATGCAACTTCAAATATGTGTCCCTGGTTATTATATCAGGTGACTCGTAGAAAACATACATTTAACTACCAAAGCGGGATAATAGTTGAGTCCACTGTCTTTGGAAAGATATTGTTCCTTAAACAAATACTATTTTATAAGTCAGGTCCAGTGGTTTCATTTATCTATCTTTCCTCTTTCTTTCACCTTTGCTTGCCATAAAAAGCAATTTAAGGGAAAGATAAGTTTTTTTTATGTCTCCCAGTCTATACTGGGGGACGTATTGTTTTTGCCCTGTCTGTTGGTTTGTTTGTTTGGGTTAAACTTTAACATTTGCGATAACTTTTGCAATATAAAAGATAGCTACTTCATATTTGGCATGCATGTATCTCATGGAGCTTCACATTTTGAGTGGTGAAAGGTCAAGGTCATTCTTCAAGGTCAAATATATGGGACAAATCGTCAAACTTTAACATTTGCCATAACTTATGCTATATTGAAGATAGCAACTTCATATTTGGCATGCATGTGTATCTCATGGAGCTGCACATTTTGAGTGGTGAAAGGTCAAGGTCATCCTTCAAGGTCAAATATGGGGGGGGGGGGACATAGTGTTTCACAAACACATCTTGTTTTTTAAAAAGGCACTGATTGCTGCTCAAAAGTTGGACCAGTTATTTAACATTTTCTGTTTAAAAAAAAGCTAAATATATAGAGGATATTTGTTGGATCCGGTGGATTATCGATTTTAATTCACGAGTGAATTAAAGTCGATAATCCACCGAATCCAACAAATTTTCTTTTTATTTAATGCATTTTTCACAGTTTATATACATTGTTCAAGAGTTTAACTAACGAATTTTGCTGGGATAATGACGTCATTTCGTCAAAAAAAATGACGTCATTTCACAGTAAACAATGAAAATTATCGATAATTCTCACTGATAATTTTCACTGTTTGAAACAGTGAAATTATCAGTTTTAATTCACTGATATTTCTCTATAAACCACCGGAAAGCATTAAATAAAAGGTTGTTATTGAATACATGCTCCTTATAAGCATGGATTTCTTGTCATTTGCTTATTAATTATGTGACCTGAAGGAGCTGTAAGTACCACAGTTAAACTGTAGCAAAATAAAACACTATGATTTTTCTTTCTATTGTATGGTTGTTTTTCCATGGATTTGAAGTCAATTGACCTCAGCCAGCTGTAGCATCCATTTTATGAAAGAAGAGTTAATGTAGAAATTTAATAACATTTGCTAACTTTAACTGACTTCAACATGTTCTAATTATTATGAAGTTTGTTATTCATATAAAATGCCTAATGCCATTATTTTTGAAAATGCAGAGTTATGGGTTCAACAAGTTTGATGTTATTGTTGTATTATTTGGGACCAGACAAACAGCCTTGACCACTGACCTGGTAATCTACATATCTGTCAACTGGAAAAATGGGATTCTTAGAACTATTTCTATTAATAATAATGTACCTTTGTGCTCTTGTTCTTATATAAAGCATAAAATGATTTTTTTCCAGTATAGACTGGTTTGAATGTTATATAAATAAAGTAGAGCATGTCATTTAACCCTTTGCATGCTGGGAAATTTGTCGTCTGCTAAAATGTCTTCTGCTGAATTTCTAAAATTAGCATTTTCTGTGATTTGTTTCAAAGAACACTATCAGAATAGCAAACAGTTTGGATCCTTGATGAGACGTCCACGTTCTGTGGCGTCTCATCTGGATCCAAACTGTTTGCAAAGGCCTTCAAAATCCGGTTCCAGCGCTTAAAGGGCTAAACATTCTAATTTTATAAGCACGCTAGAACATTGCGTTTATATAACGAATATATAAAAAAAATGTGCTTAACTATCTAGAATTATAAAGAATTTAAGAATTCTATAATTTTACCACCAAAAAAAAATATTTTAAAAAGATATTTGGCGTATATCCTCTATTTGGAATTAATGACAGAAAATTGATGTTTCAAAATAAGTGAATTGAAAGCAGGTGTTTGATTGTTGTTGTAGTTCCTTTTTAAGTTGTTAGGCCCTTATCCACCTTATAAAATATCCTGTACATATATGTGCATGTTAATTAAAACTTCACTTACGTAAATACATACTTAAATGTAAAATCATACAGCATCAGACTGCATAATGTGTCCTCACTTGGCATAGTGTGTATTTTACATTTGTTTTTAGGCCCCAGTAGGGTGGCATATAGCATTTTGAACTGTCTGTCCATCAGTCCGTCCGAAAACTTTAACATTGGCCATAACTTTTGCAATATTGAAGATAGCAACTTGATATTTGGCATTCATGTGTATCTCATGCAGCTGCACATTATAAGTGGTTAAAGGTCATCCTTCAAGGTCAAAGGTAAAAAATAAATCCAAGGGAAGTAACAAGTTTTAAAGGGAGATAATTTCTATTTATCATTTGGCAGAGAAGTAAGGGAAGTAATATTTTTTAAGGGATATAATAAAAATAAAAAAAATTATAAATCAAAGCGGCGAAGTAGGGGGCAGTTTCTGACAAACACATCTCTTGTTTCTTCATCATCTGGTATGTTGGTATTTATTAAAGGGCAAGTTACTTTCCACACATTCAGATAACAAATCTCAATGATTTTTTATTATTTAATTGTTCTTGTCTAACAATAAAGAACCAAAGTCAGAGTGGTTTTAAGACCAATTAACAATGAGTTCAATGCTTAAATAATACGATTCTAATATGGCCTAAACAATTTCCAAAAGTGATTTAAACTTTATTGTTTATTATACCCCCACAAACGCAGTTTAGGGGGGTATATAGGAGTGAGCTTGTCTGTCGGTCGGTCGGTCGGTCCGTATTAAGTGTCAGCACTCTCATTCAAGTTGTTTTCATCTGATCTTCGCCAAACTTGGTCAGAAGTTGTATCTAGATAATGTCTAGGTCAAGTTCAAATATGGTTCATGCCGGGTCAAAAAGGAGGTAACGGGGTCACTTAGTGCGTTTTAAACATTGAGCATGGTGTCTGCTCTCTAATTTAAGTAGTTTTTATCAGAGCTTCACCAAACTGGTCAGAAATGTGTATCTAGATGATGTGTAGGTCAAGTTCGAACATGGGCCATGCCGGGTCAAAATCCAGGTCACGGGGTCACTTAGTGCTTTTTAAACATTGAGCATGGTGTCCGCTCTGTAATTTAAATAATTTACATCAGAGCTTCACCAAACTTGGTCGGAAGTTGTATCTAGATGATGTGTAGGTCAAGTTCGTACATGGGAAAACTAGATCACGGGGTCACTTAGTGCCTTTTAAACATTAAGCATGGTGTCCGTTGTTTTTTGTGAAGACAACATGCAAAATATTCTGTGCCAATGCAGAATGTGGGGAGTATTCGTCACAGTCTGTGACAAAGCTCTAGTTGTACATGTAATAAGAAGTAATTCACAGAAATGAATGTACACAGGAATAATTTGCTTAGACTCAAAAAGTCAAAAGTGAAAACCGACACAAAAGCTGACTATGAGAGCTGTTAAAATTTTGTTGCTTCTTTTCTTCTTTGCTCATTATAAATTGACTCTTTAACCCTTACCCCATCAGAAGCATGGTGAAAACGGCTTTTGCAACCAGCATAAAACCAGAACAGCCTGTGAGTAACTTGTAGTAAGTTCAGGTTTTATGCTGTTTGCTGCTCATCAGTATCTTAAGGTTGGAAATGAATCCTTTAAAACTTGGTGCTAGTAAAGAAGATTTTAATTAGATTTTCTAAGGGACTACAAGCGCATCAAAGTGTGTTTACAAGGGATAAAGGGTTAAATGAAAAAAAGAAGAGTATGAAATTTCTTTCTATAAATGCTATGTTGAATTTTCATTTTACTCTTTCAGTGCTGGAACCAAATTTTGAAGGTCTTTGCAAACACGTTGGATCCAGATGAGACGCCACAGACAGTGGCGTCTCATCAGGATCCAAACTGTTTGCTATTCTGATAGTATTCTTTGAAAAAAAAATCGAAGAAAAAGCTAATTTTATAAATTTAGCAGACGACAAATTCCGAGCATGCAAAGCGTTTAAATAGTTTGTAATATGTATTTCAGAACCATAAGAAGGAGTTGTTAGCACATCTGTCGGATCACAACCTGGATGGACTGCAGCAGTTTGTGGCCACGTTTGTACGCGTGAAGACGTCGACCAGCGGAACACCTCACAGAACTGTGCTCAGTACCCTCTCACAGGGGAACAACTCTGCCTTTGGTTTTTGAGATATATAATGTGTTCTGGGGAGACTGGTTTTATTGCATGTGCGGAAAGTGTTATACAGTCTAATATGGGATGAAACTTTCCACTTTTAAGATTTGTATGCCCATGGATCGAATGATCAGGGGTATATAGTTTTTTGTCTCTCTGTCTGTCTGTCATTGTATGTGTGTGTCCCAAAACTTTAACCTTGGTCATAACTATTGCAATACTTGAAGATATCTACTTGATAATTGGCATGTATAGAGCTGCACATTTTGAGTGGTGAAAGATCAAGGGCATCCTTCAATGTCAAAGGTCAAATATATGGCTTCAAAGCGCAGTAGGGGGAATTGTGTATCACAAACACAGCTCTTGTTTTTATTTTTATTCAAAGAAGTCGTATCTGAAAGAAAATCCAGTCTAGGTCGAGAGTGTGTTGTATCTGAAAGAAATTCCAGTCTAGGTCGAGAGTGTGTTGTATCTGAAAGAAAATCCAGTCTAGGTCGAGAGTGTTGTCACAGGTTAATCAGGTGTGACACTTTATGCCCATGCATTAGGCCCAGTTTCGGCATAACGAGGCTCAGTTTAGAATATACACACAAAAGGGATAGATCTGCCTTTGGATTTTGAGGTCTAACGGACATATATAATATACCTCTTGTGCACAAGTGTATTGGAGACCCTGCCCAAAGTTTTTAACCCTTTCCCACTCACTGGCAGTTTGTTCAGGTTTTATGCTGTTTGCTGCTATTTAAGGGTTGGAAATAAAGCCGTTAAAACTTTAATCTAGTAAGTAACGTCTTTAATTAAATTTGATTTTCTAATGGACTGCAAACACGTTTAAATACATATCTAAGTGGTAAAGGGTGAAGTGGATTATGCCACTGACTGATGACACAAGTAAACTCTGCCCACTTTCATTATATAATGCACATTAATGGGAAGCATTCATCAGTTTTACTGATATTCTTGTTAAATTTGTGCTGTGCTTGACCTCAAAACAAGTAAAACTTTCTTGGTTTGAATTTGTATTTATTTACAAAATGTATTGTGGACGTAATTATTTATGATTTTATCGACAATTCTGTATGAGTCATGTTCTTTACACATTTTCCATACAAGGGTGTTTTTTTTTTCATTTGTATATTGTGCATAACTGTAAATCGCTATTAATGTATGCTCGACATTTTATGTCATTTATTTATTTTTATGTTAAAATTTTTGGTAAGTGGCAAAATAAAAAGAGTATAATGGTTGGTGAGTTTTGATAACATGTGCTATCACACTCTTCGAATATGGCGGGTTAAAGGTCTTGCCTTTTGTTAGCTCACCTGAGCGATAGCTCGGGGTGAGCTATTGTGATCACTCACCGTCTGGCGTCCGTCCGTCCATCCGTCTGTCTGTAAACAATTTGTAAACATCTTCTTCTACTAAACCATTGAGCCAATTTCAACTAAATTTCATGTGGAGCATCCCTAGGTCATGGGACAAAAGAATTGTTAAAAAAAATTTGATCACATAACCAAGATGGCCGCCATGACCATATATGGTAAAAACCTTAAAAAATCTTCTTGTCAGAAACCGCTCATCAGATTTTCCAAAAATTTCACAGGGATGACCTTTGAAGGCTCCCCTGAAAAAGTTGTTCAAAGAAATTTGATTCGTCAAAAAACATGGCCGCAGGAGCTCGTTGAACTTTGCATGTTTATTCGTTTTTGCCTATTTTGTGAAAACTTTCAAAAATCTTCCACATTTTTTGTCCGATCCTTTCCAAATTTGCACAGTGTCTTTTTATCAATGAGGACACAAACCATACAAAAAATGAGCATTATTGGTCCATGAAGTACAGAATTACCTCCCCTTGAATTGAGAAAATGGTGTTTATGCAATTAAGTCCAAATTTTTCATCCAATTCTTTCCAAACTTGCACAGTGTCTTCATATCAATGAAAACTCGAGCCCTGTCGAAAATGAGCAACATCGGACCAATTAGTCCAGAATTATCTCCTTGAGATGGCAGATTTAGAAATAATTATAGTGTACTCTTTTTTCCAATTAATAGTGCTATTAGAGTAAAGGATTTGCTGGCTACAGGCCAGGTTTCTCTGACACGATTCTCTTCTGATGGCTTTGCTGCAGACCACATAAACCCTTAACCCAGAACAGTTAATTCTTTCTGCAAATGTTTGTGACTGTGGAAATCATTGAAATAAAAGGAGAAATTGCTGAAATTAGCATTTTCTCCTTTCATCACAATGCTTCCTACCCTATTAAATCAGTTTCTTCTTATTGTAAATTCAATAGAGTTTTAGCAAATTTTTCATCCCCTACTTTTTAGCTTAATATGGTTTTTCAACCCCGGTGTTAAACTCAATTGGGTTATTTAGGGAATGACATATATAATATAATAAAAATCTACAAAGGTTACTTTATTATTTATACAAATGGAATTCAAAAAGGTATCTGTACATAACAACAAACAATTTCTGAATTTCTGATCAAAGTTCATTCATTTTTGCGTTTAATAAGACCGAGTTTGTGAAAATCGTTGCACAATTGATGAAGTTATTGCTGTTCAAAGCGATGCACCCCGTTATGGGGTTGTTTTGAGTTGAATACCTTGACAATGAAAGTAGATATCGGACGGGTCTAAGTATAATTACAATAATACCCAAAAGATTGATAATCCCTGGAAAGACTGCCTTCTTTTCTTCATAGGACGGCATATAAACTATCCGATACATTTTTGTACCGAAAATAACCAGTCTAAAAAATACGCCCGGTGTTCTTAAGAATTGCATTTCCTGACGCAAGGTTTTTTACGGGAATAACATTATTAAATTTGTATTTGCGTTTTTGTACCCTTTATTCTGAATTTAATAACGTTTTTATTAACCAGGTTTTCCGAAGGAAAAACTGGTTATTAGATTGGCGAATGTCGGCGGGCCGGTGGAACAAGCTTGTCCGCGCCATAACTTTGTCGTTCATTGTGAGGTTTGAAATCATTTGGCACATTTGTTCACCATCATTAGATGATGTGTAGCGCGAAACAATTACGTTGATATCTCCAAGGTCAAGGTCACACTGAGTTCAAAGGTCAAAAATGGCCATAAATGAGCTTGTCCGGGCCATAACTATGTCATTCATTGTGAGATTTTAAAATCATTTGGCGCACTTGTTCACCATCATTGGATGGTGTGTCACATGAAAGAATTACGTCAATATCTCCAAGGTCAAGGTCGCCACGACTTAAAATAGATTTTTTTGAAACAAAGGGGGTTTATTATAAACAATCCGTTCAGTTTTAGTTGTCTCCCTTTATCAGACTTTTTTTTCCAATTGAAAACCTGGTTTTGTGACAATTGTGTCCCTTGTTGGCTATTTTAATTGCGTATTAACGCAAATATGCTTGTTAATTATAGCCCTGCCTGCATGATTTGTACATCTACACTGTTTCCTGATAATAAAATGTCACACAAAGCTAAGTCATACCGAAAAAATAGCTTATGAAAAAAAACATTTCATCCTGCAAAATAAATAGATTTTCTTTTTAAATAAACTGCATTAGATAGAATTAATAAAAAGCAAACAAACAGTCACACACAGGCATCGGCGACCACATCATCAAATGACAGTGGTTTGAGCCCAGTTACTTTTTAGCTCACCTGTCACAAAGTGACATAGTGAGCTTATATGACAGTGTGATTTCGGGCGTCCGTTGTGCGTGCGTGTGTGTCCGTGAACATTTTTTTTGTGTAGACAGTAGAGGTCACAGTTTTCATCCAATCTTTATGAAATTTGGTCAGAATGTTTATCTTGATGAAATCTGGGTTGGGATTGTATTTGTGTCATCTGGGGTCAAAATCTAGATCACTAGGTCAAATAATAGAAAAACCTTGTGTAGACAATAGAGGTCACAGTTTTCATCCAATCTTTTTGAAATTTGGTCAGAATGTTTATCTTGATGAAATCTGGGTTGGGATTGTATTTAGGTCATCTGGGGTCAAAATCTAGGTCACTAGGTCAAATAAAAGAAAAACCTTGTGTAAACAATAGAGGTCACAGTTTTCATCAGATGTTTATGAAATTTGGTCAGAATGTTTATCTTAATAATATCTGATTTTGGATCGTATATGGGTCATCTGGGGTCCAAAATTAGGTCATCGGGCCATTTCTAGTAAAACCTTGTGTAGATGAAAGAGGTCTCAGTTTTCATCATGTCTTAATGAAATTTTGTCAGAATGTATTAATTAATGAAATCTGGCTTGGGATATGGGTCTGATAGAATTTAAGTTGATGTAGCAAGGTTAGTCAGGTGAGCGATTCAGGGCCTTCATGGCCCTCTTGTTGTTTTTTAGCAACAAATGGGGCTTAACTTGCATTTTATAATCTGTATCATCCAACTTCAAAAAGTATTATATATTAATCTGAAATAACCATGTTAGGATCTTCATATTTTTGCTTGTCTTAAAACTAAAACTGCATATTTTTTAGCAATGTTGTGAGAAAACTGGTGCATAAAGTGTTGTCTCTGATTAGCCTGTGCAGTGTACACAAGATTAGCCTGTGCAGTGTACACAGGATAATCAGGGACGACTAGCCTGTGCAGTCTACACAGGATAATCAGGGACGACTAGCCTGTGCAGTCTACACAGGATAATCAGGGACGACTAGCCTGTGCAGTCTACACAGGATAATCAGGGACGACTGGCCTGTGCAGTCTACACAGGATAATCCGGGACGACTAGCCTGTGCAGTATACACAGGATAACCAGGGACGACTAGCCTGTGCAGTCTACACAGGATAATCAGGGACGACACTTTCTGCCTTCATTGGATTTTTTTTATTTTGAAGAGACTTCCTTTTAAACAAAAGATTCCTTCAAAGCAGAAAGTTTCGTTCCTAATTGCGCATGCTAATCTGGAATGACAGCACGAACATGCATTAAGCCCAGTTTTCACAGAACCTGGCTCATATTATTTTAAGACTTTGTTAAGTGTACTTGCTATTAATGTCAGCCCCATGTATTACATTGTAAGAGCAGATTTGTCCTTTTACCTTTTGTGAAATCAGCCCCACCCACCCCCCACCCCCCCGAAGTTGTTTTTTGAAAAAAAAACATCAAGGTGTGTGAATATTTAATTTGCAAAATTGTGATATACTTTAGGAGTTTTGAATAATTTCACTGAACATACATGTATATATTATTTGAAGGCTTTTGATAGTGTACATGTACTAGTTAATGTCAGCCACATGTATTTCGAGCAGATTGCTCCCTTGACCTTTTGTGGGATCAACCCTATGACGTTGTTTGCTTCAAGAAAAAACAGGGAGGGTGAATCTAAGTTGTCAAAACTGTGACGTAGTTCAGGAGTTCTCGATAATTTTACTGTACATGTATGTAAAGATTGGGATAGAAAGAGAATCCTAGGTTATTTGCCTATGAATCAGTGATATAAGAGGGGAGGTTGGGTAATAAGGACTTGAGGACATGCTAATTTCTGCTTACGTTTGTACGCTTACGTCTGTGTACAGACGTAAGCAGAAATTAGCATGTCCTTGAGATTGGGATAGAAAGAGAATCCGAGGTTATTTGCCTATGAATCAGTGATATAAGAGGTGAGGTTAGGTAATAAGAACTCAGGGACATGCTAATTTCTGCTAACGTCTGTACACAGCATGGGATGGTCAGTACTGTTTGTCATAACCCTTTCCCACTTTGATACGCATGTGATGCATTTGTAGTACCTTATTAATTTAATTTAAATAAAGATCTTTCTTACTAGATTCAAGTTTTAACCCTTTACCACTTAGATACGTTTTTCAAAAGACAAATAGAAAGTAGAAAGTAACATTAAATTAAATACCTTTCTTTCTAAATTCAATTTTTAAAGGCTTTGATTCTAACCCTTCGTTACTGATGAGCACAAACAGCATTAAACCTGAACAGACTGCGAGTTACTTGCAGGCTTTTCTTGTTTTATGCTGGTTGCAAAAGCTATTTTCACTTTGCTTCTTATGGGGGGAATTAAGGGTTAAAGGTTCCATTTTCAACCCTTCGATACTGATGATCAGCAAACGGCATAAAACCTGAACATACTGCAAGTTACTCGCAGGCTGTTCTGGTTTTAGGATGGTTGCAAAAGCCATTTTCACTTTGCTTCTTATGGGGGAATTAAGGGTTAAAGGTTCCATTTCCAACCCTTAGATACTGATGATCAGCAAACAGCATAAAACCTGAACAGACTGCAAGTTGCTCGCAGGCTGTACTGGTTTTAGGATGGTTGCAAAAGCCATTTTCTCTTTGCTTCTTATGGGGGAATTAAGGGTTAAAGGTTCCATTTCCGACCCTTAGATACTGATGATCAGCAAACAGCATAAAACCTGAACGTACTGCAAGTTACTCGCAGGCTGTTCTGGTTTTAGGATGGTTGCAAAAGCCATTTTCACTTTGTTTCTTATAGGGGAAAGGGTTAATGTCTCACTTGGCCTATTAGAAGTCCCAATTCAAATGCTAGTATGATATTGTGCTCTTAACTGAAAAAGAGCATTGATCTACTCACAGTATGTTATAACAACGACACTTTATTTGAATGAGAATAATGTTAGAAATTATTGACGAACAAAAACATAAACAATCGCAACACTATTTAAAAAAGTAATTGGAACAAAAATGTATAATGCAATTGTATCAACTCAATATTTGAAATAGATATTGCTAATTGGAGATATCTAAATGTTTCTATTTCTTTTTCATTATTCAATATATTTTCAAAAACTTTCGTTTTCACATTACAACCAATCTAACTTTAAGAAATTTTACCAATTTCTGATCTTGTACTACACCTTTCATTTTACTCTGAATATTTGTTACAGGAAATAGGCCAGTCATATTTTCTTTTGATTTTGCAGCTTGATTGTTTTGTTAAATTCGTTAAAAACATATACTGCTTTAAGTAGTGCAATATAGTTATGTAAACAAGCTAATAATGTGTACCATATTTTTTTTATTTGCAGCATTTGTATACAGCCAAAATGTGTACATGTTTATTTTATTTTTCTCTGTGTTAAGTCCAACTTACTAATTTCCTGTGTATAAAGCCACAAATTATTCTGTATGACAATAGTCAAGTAAATTTATCAAAATAAATTCAATCATTTTAGTGACCTATGAATTAAGACTTTGAAAGAGAGAATAAAACAGTCAATTCCGAGTGTAAAAATGCGTTTGAAAACCCTTAAAGAAAAAGGCGAATCAAAATGAGAAATTTTGATAATTATGTACCTATAAATACAGGTTTGTTATTTCCAGAATAACATTTTTACTTTTTCAATATAATACAGGATAATCAGGTAATGGATAGCATCAGATATGTATGAACAACATCATGTGAAAAAATGGTCTTATGCCATATGTGGTCTGTGAAGCTTCAAACCAGTCTGCCCAGTCTTGTAAGGGGGCTACACTGTACCCTGTAAAGTCATTCAAGGTTTTGTGGCTTTCAGCGTACAGGGTAGTTCCTGGCCTGACTGGGCGGTGTTGAGGTATGCTCGCAGCATATGGAATTTGACCCATTTTTAGCTCTGCGTTTTCGGAGAAAACCCGAGGTATTGTCATAGCCTGCTCGTCGTGTCCTACGCCGTCAGCATTGTGCTAAAACCTTAACATTTTGTTAAGGTTTTTAACATTTGCTTTAAAATCAAATTGCTTCCATCTGCAACTTTGAAACTTCATATGTAGATGCACCTTGATGAGTTCTACACGCCACACCCATTTTACAGTCACTAGGTCAAAGCTCAAGGTCACTGTGACCTTTAAAAAAAATAATCTGACAAGCTTTCATTTATTCAAAACTGCACCCGTAGCCGAGCGTGGCACCTGTTATGCGGTGCTCTTGTTACATTACGCAGCTCATTTGTGTCCAGTGATTTATTATCTTTTCCTATGTAAACAGCATTGAAACTTTGTTGCTGGGAGCTGATGATTGTAATAGGGAAACTTTTAAAAATTTGGACTTCATATTTAAGGTGTTTATACACAGGTGCTGCTTCTGTTTGAGAAATTGCTGTACACATGCTTACATGCCATAACAGTTTGTTTTCGCTATTCGACAAATAAATACTAATAAGAAATTGTTGAAATCATTTGTTGTGTTTAAACTCACCGAGTAGTCATAATGGGTTTTCAGCATGCAAGTCTTTATACAATTACAAGTAAATAATATATAAATTGTACCATAAAACTCTTATTCATAAGCGGACAAATTTCATGAGACAAAAATATAAATTATACAATCCATAATTATTGAGGTAAGTTAATTAAGTGCTGCGACTGATCAGATTTCGAAGTATTTAAATATAGAATGTATCATACTCCTGTTATGCTCATCTCTTGCATGATTTGAATGGAGTGTTGAAAGGAGCATATTGATGGATTAACAAAAAATACAATAACCTTTCAAGAAGTAGAAATTGCTGAACATGGATGTCCCCCAAATGCATAGTGATTGTAAGTTATTTTGCACATTAATGGTAGCTGCGCTGATTATTGAAAAAATCTTTCACTTAGTGATGCAAGCATGAAATTTGGAATAAAACACCTTTAGGTACCCATTTCTTCAAAAAGCACGTTAGCCACTTGAACATTCAAAATGGCGGCATTTTTTCAAGATGGCCGCCAATACTCTGTTTTTAGCAAGAAGTACTAGTAGGGTCACTGTATGAAAAAAATACCTTCAACCACCAAAAAATTGCTACAAAGAGTATTTTAACTGATCCTGGTAGGGTAGAAGGTCCTATAAAACATATCAAAATTTACCACAATCGGACCTCCGGAAAGTTTTTTTTCAAGATGGCCGCCAATTACCTATTGATGATAATATCTATGTAACTATACAATCAAATTTGATGAATGTGTTGTCTATACCTAAGTTTCAAGGGGCAAAGAACACATAAAGATCATCAGACATTGTTTAAGCTTACAATAGTACACACAAATCCAACATGGCGTCCAAAATGGCCGCCAAGATGGCCACCAAAACCTATAAATGATCATGACTATGTAAATATCCACTCAGTTTTATTATTTTGGTCGCTATACATAGTTGTCAAGGGGCAAAATCACATTAAGATCATCATACATTGTTTAAGTTTATTATATTACACAAAAATCCAACATGGCGTCCACAATGGCCGCCAAGATGGACACCAAAACATATTAATGATCATAACTATGTAACTATCCACTCAAATTTGATGAATTTGGTGTCTATACCTAGGTTTCAAGGGGCAATTAACACATAAAGATCATCAGACATTGTTTAAGTTTTCAATAGTACACACAAATCCAACATGGCGTCTAAAATGGCCGCCAAGATAGCTGCAAAACCCTATTAATGATCATAACTATGTAAATATACACTCAAATTTGATTATTTTGGTGGCCATATAAAGGTTTCAAGGGGCAAAGAACATATTAAGATCATCAGACATAGTTTAAGTTTGTTATATTACACACAAATCCAACATGGCGTCCAAAATGGCCTCCAAGATGGCCACCAAAATCTTTTAATGATCATAACTTTGTTACTTTCCACTCACAATTGATGATTTTGGTGTCTATACCGAGGTTTCGAGGGGCAAAGAACACATAACGATTGTCAGACATAGTTTAAGTGTATTATGTTACACAGAAATCTCACAAAGAGTCAAACGACACAATAGGAAGGACCACAAGTCCATTACTTTTGACGTTATGCTTGTTATGTGAAACGCCATAGTTTGGACCTGTCGTGATTTTTGGATCTTGACAAGAGGACCGATATTTTTCAGCTTCAGGCAACATTGAATTTGCAGGGAATGATGCGTATCTTGCACTAGAAAATACAGTACCCTGGACTGTAATTGTCATTCAAATTCTTGCATATGATTAATATGTACAATGGGGACAAAGCGTGCATTCTGTCAACATCAGCCTTAGTTTGCAACCTTGCCACAACCTTCACACCATTGTAACGTTTGACGAACGCTTGTATTGGAAGGCTTCCGAAATCATCACTGATGCGCCACAAAGTAGTTTAAAGTGTTGATAAGAATTTGGGATGTTTCATAAACGTATGAACTTGCGGGGGGGGGGGGGGGGGGGGGTTAATGATGCTATGTGTAAGGACGTGATTTCACATGCCCATGTGCATGAACATATAAGTTTTTTCATTTTATTATTGTTTTTTTTCTCTAATTCAATAAGCTTAGGAATGTTTGTTCGTTAAGTACGGCAATAATTTCATGATGATTCCCGAAAGTAGGTATGAGCACATAGTCATAAGAGCACTTGAATACGTGAGTTCGCCCATGAACACATGGTAAGGTTAACTAAATCTCCGCGATATGAGATAATATGTGTTTGAAACAGCAAACAATATCCAACAAACGAATGAATTATCAAACATAGTGTGTGCACTGATGTGGCTCTGTAATTTCTGTTGGAAAACTTTATTAAATATTCAAAATGAGAAAGCACGCATAAGAGCGAGTTTCACAATGTCGTACAGCTATTATGCGCTTTATATACCATAGTCGCTACAACGTTTACAAATGGCAGGTTCAAAATAATTCGTTTTCTTTACATTCATGATCGCTTTGAAAGTTAATTATACACGTTTTAATTCGCAATTTATTTACTGAATCACGACAAATGTCAGATAAAATACAGAAAATGCATAGTTTTTTTATTGATCTATAAACATATAATGGATTGAATATAACTGATTTAAAATTAACGTTTTCAAACTATTATTAAATCTTTTTCCCAGTATATATCAGAGTTTATTTACAGGTCCTACCGGCCTCTTCACGAGGTCTTTGAGGTCCGACCTGGGTCAAAATCTTTTTCCCAGAATAGGCTGTCCTATTTATATCTCAGTCGGACTAGCTCTGCCTTTTACATAGGTCGCCATTGTGAAGATTTTTTTCATGGTATGATAACATAGACGAGCTGCTCTGCAGCATCGTCAAAAAGGGCGCAAATATCGCACAAACTTTGGCTAAACTTCAAGGTCAAAACTGATACTCGTATAAGTAGTAAACTACAATACGCAGAAAATCTCTGAAGTGATCACCTTATCTACGAGATACATATTCCAAAGCATTTATGAATAATCCCAAAATATTTTTTTTTTGTTTCGGGATGTCTTTCAGCGAAATTCTTCAGTTTTGATGTGGTCTATGAACATCGATTGTTCAACTAAAGCGGAAATCTAGACGATTATTTACAAAATTATGATATTATTGTGCATATGAAGCCATATGTGCTGGTTTACATTAAACCCAACCGTGATACGTGCAGTCACTGCCTTTTTTTGATTGTCACGCAATATGTAACTGCTAAATATGACAAAATCACTTAAAACTGTTCGATTTCTTAAACAAATATATACAAATTATGATATTTGGAATATATGCTCAAAGAACCTTCATTAAAATATCAGTGGCTTTAAATTGTCAAACAATATGGCATAGCTAAAATAATTCATGTTCATGCCACATTTAGTTTCATTACTTATATCCTTATGCATTATTGATATATATATATATATATTGGAACCTATTTGTCTATACATATAAATAAAAAACATGTATATAAATCAACCCTTTCTTCCTCAATCAAATCAAAACCTATGTCATGACTGTAACTGAACGTTTTTTTAAGATAAGTGGTACAGAAAATACACGTCGAATATGTTTTAAAAGATATTTCTTCTTATATTTGATCGTGAATGTTACCCGCTTCCCAGTTTGGCTGAATGGATCAAGTTCCATACGGGTACTATTTCCCCGTACCCCGATTTTTTTTTCGTACCCTACATTTTTCGTACCCAAATTTTCTTCGTACCGAAATTTTTGCTCGTACCCAATTTTTTTTTCGTACCCATCTTTTTTCCTACCCAAATTTGTTTTCGTTACCAAATCTTTTTTCGTACCCAATTTATTTTTTTTGCATAATTTTTGTACCCAAAATTCTCGTACCCATTTTTTTCTTACCCAAAAGTTTCGTACCCACATACACAATTGTGGTGATGTAGATAAACTTATAACGTTGCTTTTATATAGATCCTCTTCAAAAGCATCGTCACACCAGTACTGTCAGTACTTTGATTACCCCGGTACTATTCTTCGTAAAAATACATTATCATTTGTCTACTACTAAAGAGAAAGTTGCGAGTTGTTTAATGATCGAGAGAACGAACGAAAAAACGAATTAACGCACGATCAAACAAACGAATGTAACATTTGACATGAACGTGGATCAATTCAAAAATGGAAGTTATAAGGAACAGATAATCAAACGTTTATGGTGTGTAAAAAATGGCCTAAACTTTCAGAAAAGGTCGTACAACCGAACGCATCACACTACTGAAGCCAAACAAATTAGCACGGTATGAGTAAACAAGGCCAATAACATTTGCAGCGCTAATATGCCATCAAGGTCCGCGGTTGTTCTAGAAACGGAAACAGATGTATTGGAAAATATACGTCGTCTTGTTGCTGTGGCGCTGCTCGTTGCTTGAAAAGTTAGAGATTATCATCAGCAAGAAATCAAGCCTCGGCATGTGGTTTTGGAGACTGTCATATAAGGAATCAAGTTGACAATCATGAACGTCGCGACGAGATTAAAATGAAATATATATCATGTTCACCTCTCCTTTAATACTTATACGACCGATAATTGTTTAAATCGAGTAATCGAGGTGTGGGCAATGTAGCGAAATAGTCATAAACAATTATAATATTTGAGACCGGTGTTTTGACACCAATCTTCTAAACGCTTTTTAATGATAACGCGCGTTCTTTTAGATACAAATTACCGTTGTGACTCAAGGATAATATAAAAAAGAGTGACATGTTTAAAAGACGCAAGTTGTAAATTTACGGATGGTTTCGAGTTTTGCAGAAACCATCTAAGGAATATATATGTAGCCTGTTCTGGACCCTCCGAGATACTTGATGGTCCCCTCGTTCAAAAATAGTATTTCCTACAAAACCCGAAGCCTGTCCTAAATTAAAAAGCAATTAACAGCAATTATTCTCTTAAGAATACTTATTACACGGCAAGATAGAAAGAGGAACAATCAAGACAACATATTGTTGTTGATCATCCGCCAATATTGACATACATTCTGTACTATAATAATATCGAGCAAAGAAGCTCAGACGAACGTTTTATCACATTGTTGTATTTGCAACAAATTTCTAGTAGTACCGTCAGCTCTTTACACTTAGGATCAATTTGTAATAACGATCAGTAGTTTCAAGTGATGGTTGTTCGGAAAGGCTTATTCAACCATGGAGTTCATATTAGTTTTGTGTAAATCTGCCTTTAAGGTGAAGATTAATGCGTGTTTTTCCGACCTGCTGTCATTTATGTCAGTGTTTGATCCATCATAAAATATCATATGTAAGTCACTAACCATTTCTCCTAACAGGTACAGTAAACAGGGGTGCATTAAGGGTTATGGCACTGATACTTTTACTTTCCCAATTTTAATAACAACATAGCAGAATATTTTTTCATGCAAAGCAAAAACATGAGTACAAAAATTGGACCAAAACTTTGTATCTAAAATGTTTCATGCAGACAATTATTGTACGGAGACGTAAGCTACATTAATCCTTCATATTGAAAATTGTGTTGGTAGTGTTTCGTGTGCCAGCATTTTGAGATACCTTTGAAATTTTATGTTTTGCTTCTCTTAAAATAAATACAACATTTGCCCATTTAACGCCTTTCATGTTTACTCCAGAAAAATAACAATCAATACTGCAAAGGCAAAGCAAACAGTTTTGTTTTTTTTATTATCAAATACATTCAGTGCGAGGCAACGAAACATTCACTCACAATATCAAGCATACGAAAAAAACAACAACATGAAAACAAAATAACACAGTTGAGGCACAAATAAATTGTCAAATTAACAAAATAATACATGCAAAATAATACATGGTAGTATATATATATAGAGAGAGACTTTGATATATATATATATATGTAATGAAATGTGGACCTAAACATCTTTCACTGGGTAGTACATGACAGTAGCGTTGTTGCCATTACACGCAATGAACTTCATTTGCTTGATTAATAATTGACCAGGAGGTTTGCAGTTTGCATTCAGCGCTGTATTGTCGTGTCTCTTGTTCTTTTCCTTAACACTGTTTCGTTAAAACTGACCCTGAACTTACGTCCGAACGCGTAATATATAACAAAGTTAATCGCTGGTGACAGGTAAAATATTAACTGCGAAATGGCCTGTAAAACAGATTTCGTTTTGGAAAGCTGGGTTCCAACCATCGCATGCATGTGTATTAATCGAATACGCGAGGCATGTGCAGGAAGGTTTAAAAGAATAAATGTCAGAGTCACTACAAATACCATGAGTGTCGCCTGTCTCAGAAGATCGTCGCTTGTCGTTGAAGATGCACTGCGTTTTCGGCGACGCTCGCGTGATTTGATGAACGATATGACTGAAGCAATTAAAGTCAATATCATTATTGTAGAAGGTACGAACATTGTCAATGCGGAATCCACGTGCGCCATTGCCTTTATAAGGCCATGATAGTTTTCCATTGGTATGCAGTCCTTTCCCACGGTCCAAAACGGGTAAGAGTAAAAGCATCCTATCGCTATGGTCATGCAGGCAGTTATAACTTTTGCATTTCTTCTCTTGCATATCTTTTTCGTATAGAACGTAGTGTATAGCCGGAGGCAGTTTTCCGATGCGAACAAGGTAACAAGCCATACTGATAGGCATGCAAAGACATAAGTCAAGGAAACGAAAATTTGACAAGCGCGATACATTTCGTTGAGATGGAAGTCGAACACTGAAGACGCCCAGTGGATTAGAAGCACGGTAAGGAATCCTATGTCCGATAAGCTCCGACACAACAAAAGGAAACTCGAAGAATACTTATTGAGCGGCTTTGTAGAAAATATAGCGCATGAAAATGCGTTCCCGATAATGCCGAAAACCGCTATTACAGGAACCGAAAATAATTCTACTCTAGCCAAAGTTTCGTCGAACTGTGGAATGTTCGTAAAGTTTTGCGGAAGCGTCTCGTTTTCTAGCGTTGTTATATTGGTCTGCATTTTATCCATCGTGCCTGCACAAAATATGAGAAAATAACATAAGCATATGATATACTCATTTAACAGTGTGCATGACGTTGACGCCGACGAAATTTAATAAAGTTACCCCAGGCGGTTTTTTTTACGAAATGAAATTATCGCTCAACTATTTCACTACGTTAAACTAGTGTGTGGCCACGATTGCGCTTCTGTACGTCAGGCCTCCGTCGTTTGAATGTACAATTTAATAGTGTGTTTAAAAAAAATTATAGAAAAAACGCTTGCGAAAATCATTTCCATAAACAAGAAGTACACATGTTTTTGATAAACAATTTGATAAGTAACACAAACCTTAAATTGTGTGCAGAAAGTTATTCATAATTTAATTTAAAACTCATCATTTTTATGTCATGAAATAATACAACTATATCGTTCGCTTACTAATTGTAATTAAGCAAATTAACATATATTGTATGTTCATATGCTTGGTATAATTTTTTATATGCATCAGATTTCCAAATAGTTGTAATATTATTATATTAATTTTAATATACTGACAAGTAATGTTATACAAAAATATTTACCTTTTCACCGAAATTTCCGAATGAAACTGCAACAGCTAATGATTTTCGTTTTACAGGACAGTCTATTTATGCCCTTTTCAAGATAGATCATTTTATGCAGCACCTTTTCTTAAAACCAAGGCAAACGATTGGCTAAGTAAGTCTTGAGATTTGCCATGTGGGGAGTTGATAATATATTTGTTTCTCCGAGTTAGCCAATCGTAAAGGTACCTGGTAGTCAATCGCCGAGCTGTATGGTTAGCAACATCTTCAGGCACCAGATATAATGTATTTCATAGTATGTATTATATCGAAATATAGAATCGGATGTTGTGTGGCTAACAATAATTGTATAGGGCTTCGAAGTTCAGTCTCATAGTGTTGTCATCGGCGATTTAAACATGTGTCAGTATGTTTATGTTTTAGAACATGTTAATCATTAACGTTGAATAATTTCTTGATTAAGTCTGTAAATATTTCGTTATCAGACACTTGACAGATACCGGTCACAGATTTAATAGTTTCTTAAATAATATATCTTTTTGATGACATCTTTAATAACATCAGGTCTTTATGTCTACTTTATGTAATGGACAACATTTAAGACACATGTATTACAATAAACACTCATCCGTATTGTCTTCCCGCGTCATTTATATGAACATTAGATTAAACAGTCAATTATGTGTCATAAACGACTACATTAAACCCTTTCTGTATCTGCATGGCACCGTATATTGCACTTTTACTGTATCAAACGGACACCATCCTGTGGTCATTCTTGTTTTTCGTTTGAGAAAATACACATAATAAACGCTTTATATCTGGTTCGTCTTTAAATATGAATGCGATTTAAAACTAGACACAAAAGCACCAGAAGAAAAATATGTATAACGATTGAGACCCTCAAATGGACGCAAATTCGTTAACAAGATCCAAACTGACCTAGAACCTTTGGGTGAATGTCTGTAAAACACAGATGTTTGAAAATTCTGCTTTCGTTAAAAAAGGGCATTGTCAGGAAGATGAGCAACAAAACAAACAGATGCACACGTACACATGCTCTAATAAAAATTGATTGTTATATTGGAATTGATAGATTGACCTAAATGTTTACTTCTGAGGGGGATAGCAAAAAGGACATAAGTTTGCTACAAAGTTATCAAACCATTCACTTACCCAAACTGCGACTGTGTACTTCTACGTATAACTGTTTTAGAAGTATTTATATTTAAAAATTTAATTTGAATATTTATTTTGGTCCCATCCCTAATAATAAGGCATGTGTGGACTCACACGATGTGCACTCCCGTAGTAAATTTTTTATCTACTTACACTAATGTGTGGTTTGACAATGATAACACACATTTCATGCGGTGAATATGCGACTTACAAGTGATAAAAACCCACAATAGTGTTCAACGTTTTACAAATTGAGAACTGTGAATATAAACAAGCTTAACCTTCTACTATTTTGTTGTTAGCACCCGTAAATACAAACGATCGCCGCTATCTGTTGAGAACAAAAGAACGTTTCCGAGAAATATCAAATTTACCCCGCTGTAGAAGCATGCACTATGAGTGCTTAATATAAAAGCATTGAATACAAAATATATCATGTTAGTAAGGATGACTGAATCCCTTAATAGGTAGACTTTTAATCCAAGGGTCAGAAGTTCAACCCATGGGATGTTTACTTTTTCTTTCTTTATCTTTTTTGTTATTAGTTTCATACCAAAACTCTTTAGTTCCGATGTTTAAATTTATACATTTTAAGCATTTAATAACACACTTCAAAACATGTCAAAATCTGTGAAAAGGTCCCTTTAAGCACTGATAACAGAGTTGTAGTGTTGAAAGGAGCATATTGATGGATTTTGCAGTATTGTATTAACACAAAATACAATAACCTTTCAATAAGTAGAAATTGCTGAACATGGATGTCCCCCAAATGCATAGTGATTGTAAGTTATTTTGCACATTAATGGGGCCCTTTCACGTTTTGGTAAATTGACAAAAATTAAAAAAAAAATTGTTTCAGATTCGCAAATTTTCGTTGTAGTTATATTTGTGAGGAAACTAATACTTAACATTTACCATGCTCTAAAATATCCATTATATGCATCTTTGACCATTTAAAAACCTGAAAATTATAAAGCGTTGCAATGCGAAACGATTGAATAATTTGGAGAGTTCTGTTGTTTTCGTTATATTTTGTGATACTACAAGGGTTGCTTATGTAAAGTATAAAATACATCAATCATTCTATGAACACGGATGGCCCAGTGGTCTAAGCAATAGACTTTTACTGCAGGGGTCAGTGGTTCGAGCCCAGTTGAGGGGTACTTTTTTTTCTTTCTTTAATTTTATTCTTGTTTACTTGACTTTTTAGATCCAATGTTTACATCAATATAAAGCATTTAATAACAAACTTTAATACAAGCCAAAATCTGTAAAAAGGTTTCTTTAAGTCTATAACTCATGCAACCCCTGGGGCGTGGCCATTTTGGACCCAAAGGACACTAGACTATATAACGCACCAAATATACTTCTGACCCTCTGGTTTCAGAAATGTTTCAGGTTTTCTTATGTGTAATTCATTTCTAGTCTGGTGACTAACATATGCAATGAAAAGAAAGATTTGAACTACTTTGAAAGAGTCACTCGAGGATCATTTCTTTGAAGTTTTGTTGATATCTGTCCTGCAGTTCAGAAATCATTAGAAGAAAAAGTTAACTCACAGACCTCCAGCACTCATGGACAGATAACATAGTATCTTAAAAGCTCCACATGCTTCTTACAATGTAGGTGAACTTCAAAACTTCTAAATGGATTAAAGTAACCGATCAACAAATTATCCATTGCTCAGTCCACTTGTTCTTCTGACATATATTGCTCAATCTGTAACACAGTATCTGATTTGCAGCTCAGTTAACCCTTTGCATGCTGGGAAATTTGTCGTCTGATAAAAAATGTCGTCTGCAGAATTTCTAAAATTAGCATTTTCTTTGATTTTTTTCCAAAGAATACTATCAGAATAGCAAACAGCAGCAATGGCCTTCAAAATTCGGTTCCAGCACTGAAAGAGTCAATTTGAATATCGGCTGATGCATGATCAGTAGTAGAAAGGCCATAACATGAGTCACTACACTGGTAATGTTTATTGACGTGTGTACGCAAATAGGACAGAGCTACAAAAACGAATTTTATTGTGTAACTTTATTTACAAGTAAATATAATAAAGAGTATTTTCTATTGTATATTACATGTATATTATATAAAAACTACAAAGTTTTGCTTAGTTCTGCAATGGGTAAATCACATAACAAAAATAACATTTTTATAAACAATCCCACTACACAAAAACGTTTAACAATGTCAATAAAGAAATATAAACAAAATTCTTAACGAGAACTATGCATCAAACATATTTTCATTAAAAAAAAGATATAATATATTTGTACAGCTGTATTGTAATATTAATACTATAAGAAATCTACTCTTAATTCATTACACAACAATATTTTGACTAATAAAGTTTATATGATACTCTACCACAAACGCAGATAAATGCGCAGATGTAAGTAATCTGAATAACGTGAGTAAATTGATGCAAAATACTTTTAAACTCTAAAAGTGTATAAACATAATATCAGCGAATAAACTATGGAATGTGTTTGATAATCATATACATTATTAAACATGTACATACATTATTAAGCAAATAGTGAATTATTAAGCAAAACAACCATTCTGTTGCCTGTATGTTGCATAAACAATGACGATGGTAAAGTAAAATTAAACAAACACATATAATACATGTATACTTTAAACAAACTATGGTAACTTTCAACATACACGATGAATTGTCAACACTTTAAGACCGATCAGCATCTGATATTTCTGATTGTAAACATCTAATATCGCACATTACATTATGTTTCATTTATATTTAATTTATGTTTGACCAAATAAATATTACATGTATGGCAAAATTTCAAATTGTATGGTCACATCCATTATACATTATTATTAAATATGCATTTCTGAAATTGTGTTCTATTGTCAATCATTTTCTGACTTATTCATTTGTACTTGGTGTGGTATACTAATATGTAAATTTTGGCATCTTTTGATGTGTTTATTCCAGTCGGAAGTTATATACATGTATTCTCCCTTCACATTCCAGTTTTTAGCAATAATGCTCCATTTTCTCTCCACTGTACCGGTGTTCCACATTAAACATAAACAGTCCAGTTTTGACACAAGTTTTTCTTCCATTTTTCCATCCATATTCCCCGTTTCCACATTTCCCTGTCTACTGCCCAGGATACACCTGTCCCCTCCACTGTCCGTACTGGGTCCTGGGTGCAGGGAGGCTCCCTCCTTGGTGTACCATGCGGGTGGCAGGCCGGTTACCATAGCTACTCTGGCTTCGCGGTGTACCAATCGAGTATGAGTTCTCATTCAGCACCTGAACAGTGGCACAAAAAAACTATTTTAGCAAATAGCCATGACGAAATATTGAAACAATATTAGCAATCCAGATGGGTGAAATATTGAAATGATATTAGCAAATCAAATGGGTGAAATGTTGAAATCAAGTTTGTGAAACATTCAAAACTTGTTTTCAAAACTGAAATAAACTCAAACGTTTTCACCAGTTATTATAGGGGAAAATTTTTTTTTAAAATACTGAAATCAGAACCAGCAGGAATTTCAATGTTTAGGACGTAATTTAAGGTTCAAGTTTAATCAGCCATTTTTTAAAGTTCAAATATAGATAGAACAAGAGATGTGTTTGTCAGAAACACAATGCCCCCTACTGCGCCGCTTTGATACATGTTTTTTCACCTTTGACCTTGAAAGATGATCTTTCACCACTCAAAATGTGCAGTTCCATGAGATACACATGCATGCCAAATATCAAGTTGCTATGTGAAGGGACAAAGAAGTTATGAGCATTTTTTGAAACCTAAACGCGAAACCTAAACGCAAAGTGTGACAGACGGACGAACGGTCCGATCATTATATGCCCTCCTTCGGGCGCAAAAAAATCAAGGGACAAATACAAAATCAGGTACAGAATACAATTGTTTACCTGTTCTAACTCTTCTGTGGTATCAAGGATGTGCACATTGAATGGTGACCCAGGCACGTCCACATTGGACCAGCGCACCTGGATGATGTACAGCCCACACTCCGTGGGGTCAAAACGGCACACAATCGTACGGTCACGCTGACTGTCACGGTACATCTCCACCTGGAACGCCCCTGGAAATCATAGGAATATATGAGCTGTGTTCTAGGAAAACTAGGCTTAATGCATTTGGTTAAGTTTTGTACAAGATAAGCCTGTGCAGTCCACACAAGCTAATAAGGGACAACAATCAGCCTGAAATGGAGTATTGTTGAGAAGAGCATTTCTTTAACCCTTTGCATGCTGGGAAATTTGTCGTCTGCTAAAATGTCGTCTGCTGAATTTCTTAAATTAGCATTTTCTTCGATTTTTTTTCAAAGAATACTATCAGAATAGCAAACAGTTTGGGTCCAGATGAGACCCCACGTTTTGTGGCGTCTCATCTGGATCCAAACTGTTTGCAAAGGCCTTCACATCTCGGTTCCCGCACTGTAAGGGTTA
Organism: Dreissena polymorpha; assembly: GCF_020536995.1. NCBI lineage: Eukaryota > Metazoa > Mollusca > Bivalvia > Myida > Dreissenidae > Dreissena > Dreissena polymorpha. The sequence goes on from NC_068360.1 coordinate 16,721,508, forward strand.
AACCAAAAAAAATCCATAAGAGCGGAAAGTGTCATTCCTGATTAGCCTGAGTGAACTGCACTAATCTGGCACGACACCTTACACACATGAATTAACCCTTTGCATGCTGGGAAAGTTATCGTCTGCTTAAATGTCGTCTGCTGAATTTCAACAATTAGCATTTCTTCGGAAAAAAAATCAAAAAATACTATCAGAATAGCAAACAGTTTGGATCCAGATGAGACGCCACGTTCGCTTGTGTCTCATCTGGATCCAAACTGTTTGCAAAGGCCTTCAAAATTCGGTTCCCGCACTGAAAGAGTTAACCACAGTTTATTTGGTGATGAGGAAGTAAGCATTCAAAACGTCTGTAAAGTTTCACAAAGTACTCGAGGGTTGAAAAATTATGTGTTATTTATAAAAACCAACAACAAATCTTTCTACCTTTTTAATTGGAAGTTTTACCTTGTGATGAAAGATCATGTCTTCATTTTTTATATCATTTTACTGTATTTAAAATAGTTAAAAAAATGTTCAACAAAAATATGATTGAAATAAACTTTAAAAATGGTATTTTCTCTAGTTTGTAAACAAGAATATCAAGGTCAGGTAAAATCTGGTGAGATCGAGTAACTTTCAAATGTAACCTGACCTCATGTCCTATAACATTTTTTTCTTTGTCATTGGTTGAGATAGAGGCAGGTAATGCTACGTTTGACTCCAAATTAAAGCAATTCTTGAATATTCCACTTTAAAAAATATTCTTCATTCGTAGACCTAAGTCTTACAATGGGTCGGTGAATACAGGCTGAGGACTTGAATACAGGCTGAGGACTTGAATACAGGCTGAGGACTTGAATACAGGCTGAGGACTTGAATACAGGCTGAGGACTTGAATACAGGCTGAGGACTTGAATACAGGCTGAGGACTTGAATACAGGCTGAGGACTTGAATACAGGCTGAGGACTTGAATACAGGCTGAGGACTTGAATACAGGCTGAGGACTTGAATACAGGCTGAGGACTTGAATACAGGCTGAGGACTTGAATACAGGCTGAGGACTTGAATACAGGCTGAGGACTTGAATACAGGCTGAGGACTTGAATACAGGCTGAGGACTTGAATACAGGCTGAGGACTTGAATACAGGCTGAGGACTTGAATACAGGCTGAGGACTTGAATACAGGCTGAGGACTTTAAAGTGGCCTTTTCACGTTTTGGTAAATTGACAAAATAAAAAACAGTTGTTTAAGATTCGCAAATTTTAGTTATGCTATTTGTGAGGAAACAGTAATACTGGACATTAATCATGCTCTAAAATTGCCATTAAATGCATCTTTTGAAGTTTTAAAAACCTGAAAATTATAAAGCGTTGCAATGCGATACAATGGAATAATTTGGAGAGTTCTGTTGTTGTCGTTATATGTTCTGAAAGTTTGAGGATTGCTTATATAAAGTATAAAATACATCGGCTATTGTATGAGCACAGATAGCCAAGTGGTCTAAGTGGTACACTTTTACTCCAGGACTCCAGGGGTCAGTGGTTCAAGCCCTGTTGAAAGTTACTTTTTTTTCGTTTTTTAATTTAATTCTGAATTTTTTAATGGAGCTTTTAAGATCCAATGTTTACTTTTATCAATATAAAGCATTTAATGACAAACTTAAAAACATGCCAAAATCTGTGAAAAGGTCAATGATCCCTCATTTTTGGAATTAGCAAATTATTTACCTTTGGGTCCCCTAATTCTCACAGTGAGCTGCCCGGCCCCTGCCCCTTTGGTTTCCACGATGAACTTGCTGACGTAGGTTGCGAGGATACCATTCTCCACGCCAGGGCCATGCACACGCACCTTGCTGGCATCTGGACGAGAGTTCACCTTGAATGTGAATGGGCTACCTGGAAAGTAGAACAACATTATGAACTAAGAGAATTAACAGCAATTTGAGTGGACCTGATCTGTTTACAAATCTATGCAATGGTGCTGCAATGTGTCAGTGAATGTCAGCCACACTCAATTCAATGTTAATTCAATATATCGGGCTTAATCCAACTTTGTACTTGGTAAAAAAAAAGTACTTGAAGTCTCATTGGCTTATGCTTTATAATTTTACTAAACACTTTTTATAGAAAAGTCCATTTTAAATATTAATTCTGGGGGGAAAATCAGAACTGTGAGCTTTTCACCACAGCTCCAAAACATAAAAATAAACCATAATTACTTTCAAATGTCCAATCTGGTATCGAGTCAAGTTTTTACCTAGTATCTTTTTACTGAAAATTTAGATACAATATAAGTTAAAGATGTGAATGAACAAAACTGTGTATAAATACAGCAAAATAATACAAGAACATATTTTGTAATCAATATATAAAAATTAAATTTCAAGTACATTACATATAAAAAATATCCCAAAGAACTGAACAAGTATGCCACTCTTACAGGCAATACAAAACTGCTGTGTGGAGTTTATATGAGAATACACATATATTTTGTAAATTCCCAAATCTTTGCACACAATCAACAGTGATGGAAACAGGCATGGCTACTGCTAGTTAATGGCACCTAATATCTGTTTTGGACACCTAGATTTTCTGACAAAGCTTATCTCCCCTGTACAGAAAGCGTTGAACAAATAAAGATGGGCCAACATGGTCAATAGGTAATTTCCAAGCCTGAACCCAGCCCACTCGCCAACCTAGTACCGGTGAGGTCGCGGTGGCATAAAAGGAATGGCAGGGCCAAAACACCAAACTTTGGGGAAAGGGCCACAGCCTTTTTTTCTGGAACCCCCCCCCCCCCCCACAATTTTCTGGCTTTGGGGAATGCAAAATACCGAGGTAGATTGGAATTTTAGCGAAAAATGCATTACTTTAAAGAAATTTCTGTAGGGGAAAGGGCCTTTTTGGTTAAGAGGAAGAAAAAAAGGCCCCTTGCGCAGAAGGTTTTTTTGGCCCAGAATGGTGTCCACCTACTGCCAAGAAAGTCATGGGCTCCATCCCCACTGTGAGAGCATTCTTTAGATCTCCCTCAAATAAACCAAGATACCCAGGAAACAGACTCAAGAGTGTTTCAATAAGACTTAGGTTTTGATGCCATGGAGCTTAAATCAATCGGTTTACACTTGCTGACCTACCCTCTACATGCTCGCCGCCATATTTGATCTGTAGAACGTGGCGGCCGGACTCCTGAGCCTTGATTCCCAGGTTGAATGTGCCGTCCTTGCTGTCTGCCAGCTCACAGAATGCCACCTGGTGGGGGCCCATGCAGTGCGCTGTCAGCTCACCTGGGAATAAAAAAGCATGAAGAGTGTGCAAAAAATGAGGTCGTCATTCTTTAATTTTCCGTAGTGACTTAAGTTCTAGAGCTCACCAGACACAGTTTTGAACTCGCCAGAGAATGTTTTGATCAATTTCATGAAGATTGGGCAATCAATATGGGCTGTAGTGTTTACAAGGTTTTTTTTCTATAATTTGAAGTATTGACCTAGTTTTTGACCCCACGTTACACAGTTTCCAACTCAGCCAGTTTCCAAGATATAATTTGCATAATGTCCTTACCAAGTTCAATGAAGATTGATAGGGCAATATAAGTGTCCTTTAGAGTGTTTGTTTTTAAAATTTAACCTAGTGACCCAGTTTTTTAGCGCACATTTCCACGTTGCAAACTCTGCCAATTAATAACTGGGACAAATGTTTTGACCCAGTTTCATGAAGATAGGGAAGTAAACGTGGCCTCTTTAGTATTCACAAGCTTTTTTCATTATATTGACCCATTAACCTAGTTTTTGAGCAAAGATGACCCAGTTGCAAACTCAGTTAAGATGTTCAAGATGCATGACTAACAGATAAAAGGCAGTCATAAAAGCTCATCATGAGCCCATTGTGTTCAGGTCAGCTCAAAAAGTTTGTTGTGAACTCATTTAGGAGTGAACATTATTTTCCTCTCCTACTGTGTTTCTAAAATTACAACTGCTAAAAATAATGTGTTTACAAACAAACCTACATTAGTGCAAGCAAGTCAAACAACACTGACAGTGTAAACATGTTTGTTCTTACAAGGAAAGTCCATCAAACGAATGAGCTCTGGTAAAGCCTGGCTGTGTAAATGGCATCAAGGACATGTTTACAAGCCTTTGATGCATATCAAATACAATATTTATATACTTGACAATACACTTGCTACAAACATACTGTACTACTCAAATTTATCAGTTAAAATGTCCGTATGAAACATGTTCTGCAAATTTTAGTATTTGAGCCGCGTTCTGAGAAAACTGGGCATAATGCATGTGCGTAAAGTGTCATCCCAGATTAGCCTGTGCGGACTGCAGGGACGACACTTTCCGCCTAAACTTGATTTTCGGCAAAGAGGGACTTCCTTGAAACTAAATATACCATAAAAGCGGAAAGTGTCGTCCTTGATTAGCCTGTGCGGACTGCACAGGCTAATCTGGTATGGCACTTTACGCACATGCATTATGCCCAGTTTTCTCAGAACAATTCTCATATGCAACCAGCATACAACTACAACAGCCTGTGAGTAACTTGCAGTCTGTTCAGGTTTTATGCTGTTTGCTGCTCATCAGTATATAAGGGTTGGAACTGAAGCCTTTAAAACTTTAATCTTTAGATCTTCTAATAAACTTCACTTTAAGTGCGTAACTAAGAGTTTAATGGTTAACCTTTTGTGGACTGAAGCCTAAAACAGATCAATAAATGCTCATACCTGGCCCAGCCTTTCGTGTATCGATCACCACGTCAATACGTTGACCGAGGATTCCTCCGCGTAGACCTTCCCCACTCACAACGACACGGTTCGGGTAGAACGCTCCGATCACGTTCACTTTGTAGGGGGAACCACGGAGTTGGCGCCCATTCCACGTGATGTGGAGAAGATAGGCGCCTGGTACTGTTGCGACATAGTTACAGCGGAACTTGCCATTGCCCAGGGGGCTTACTCTGACATTCACTTCATCACGGACTCCGCTGAGAACTACGTCAGGTGATCCTGAAAACAAAATGGTTATAAGGCGTAAAATATACATGAATTAGTGCATACATGCAGTTGTAATTCATTATTAAGATTTAGAAAACAAAACGTTTACTAGAAGGAAATTATGAGAAAGAAAATGCTTTTTGTAAATTCCCAAATAAGAGAAACCTTGTAAGATATTCAGTAGGTTGTCAGGAGAATCCTATGTTGGGAATAGGTAAACAACACAGTTATCACAACACATTTGTTAAAGGTCAATGTATTTTTTAAAAGATCAATCTTTTTTATGTTGTTAATTTCATAAAGGAATTTTCATACTTTATCAAAAAAAATCTGGGTGATGCTCGGAGATTATGACTATTTCCCCTGTATTTGCTATTGTTGTTTTATGTCAAATGTAATTTTATTTAATGAAGTCAATTATTTTCATTTTGAGTTCAGATGAAAATTCACTTAATTATTATTTAGTTCTTTCTGCTTGTTTCAATCTTAAAAAGATGTGTTTGTGAAACACAATGTCCCCCTATATGACGTTTGACCTTGAAGGATGACCTTGACCTTTTACCACTCAAAATGTGCAGCTCCATGAGATATACATGCATGCCAAATATCAAGTTACTATCTTCAATATTGCAAAAGTATTCATAAAATAAGCGATTTGGGCCACATATATATGACCTTGAAGGATGACCTTGACCTTGACCTTTCACCACTCAAAATGTGCAACTCCATGAGATACACATGCATACCAAATATGAAGTTGCTATCTTCAATATTGCAAAAGTATTCATAAAATAAGCGATTTGGGCCACATATATTTGACCTCTGACCTTATAGGATGACCTCGACCTTGACCTTTCACCACTCAAAATGTGCAGCTCCATGAGATACACATGCATGCCAAATATCAAGTTGCTATCTTCAATATTGCAAAAGTATCCATAAAATAAGCGATTTGGGCCAAATATATTTGACCTCTCATCTTGATGGATGACCTTGACCTTTCACCACTCAAAATGTGCAGCTCCATGAGATACACATGCATGCCAAATATCAAGTTGCTATCTTCAATATTGCAAAAGTATTCATAAAATGAGCGATTTTGGCCAAATATATTTGACCTCTGACCTTGAAGGATGACCTTGACCTTTCACCTCTCAAAATGTGCAGCTCCATGAGATGCACATGCATGCCAAATACAATGTATCAAGTTGCTATATTCAATATAGCAAAAGTTATTGCAAAATGTTAAAGTTGGCACAAACAGACCAACCAACCAACAGACCAACCAACCAACCAACAGACAGGGCAAAAACAATATGTCTCCCACTACTATAGTGGGGGACATAAAAATAGTTCCATTTTCATCACAATAATTTGCCCTACCTTTTCCTGCCTGTGAGCCGTCGATGACAAACTCCGCCTCCTCCCTCACAGTTGCCTCCTTCAGGCCACGCCCAGTGAGGATGAGCTTGCTGGCGTCGGGCACCTGCTGAATGGCGTACCCGTGGAATGGGGAGTTAACCAGCGGCAGGTCAGACCAGAACAGGTGAATGTAGTGGGAGCCTGCAAGCATGAATATCATTTGCATGGAGTTATCTCCTTTACTTTTTACCACTTAGATACTTATTTTTATGCATTTTTAGTCCCTTCGAAAGTTAATTTTTTATTTAAGACATTCCATACTAGAATCAAGTTTTAAATGCTTCAATTCCAACCCTTAGATACTGATGAGCAGCAAACAGCATAAAACCTGGTTTTATGCTGTTTGCACATAGCCATTTTCACTTTGCTTCTGAGTGGGAAAGGGTTAAACTCAAGCATCTATAACTCATTAATTTTCGGTCTCTATTCAAACGGGACATTTATTGTTTGTTTTGACAGTTGCACAAACATTCTATTTGTTTTATTGTAAACAAGCAAATTCATTGAATTGATATCCCCTTGTGTAACTAAAAAGTTTGTGACAGACGGACCAACAGACCATGCCAAAACTATATATTCTCCGCCTGTGGCAGCGGAAAAAAAGATGTTTAGGTTTTAATTGCGTTGTTACAAACTATTTATTACAAGAATTTATTATTAGAAATTTGAGTGAAGCAGCTAAAGTAGTTGGCTCATTTTAGCTAGGATAAATGTTAACTATTCATAGCAATTGGAGGGTTTATTAAATGTCATACTGTTAAATATATGTTTATTGGTTCAATGGCATTGAAATATCTAAACATTGTTGAAGTCTGTTGGCACCAAAACAAGGGTGGAAAAATTGTTATATACAAAGGAAAGTGAAACAAAATATGCTCATTCATGAATTGGAAATTATAGTTGTTATAATTATATATGATCTGAATAAAACTGGACATAGAATTTGCCATGAAAGTGTGTTTTTTTTAAATTACATAATTGATTTACCTTCACTGCCTATATGCCGAATTACTCGAAACATTCAATAACTCGAGATTTTTCCTCATACAACGATCACCTAGGGTAATCAAAGTTTTACCTGTTTAGCTCTATGGGATCAGTACGGTAGAGTAATTTCACTTGATTTGTCATTGTTGGTTCAGGTACTACTTTAAAATACCTCGGGTACTCTTATGTAAACTACAAAGTACCTGGAGTCCAGAAAATATACTTAAAAGTACCCCAGAGTATGACCAAGTGCCTGTAAGTTTATTTTCTGTATGGGTACTTTTAAGTGAACCAAACAAAGACAAATAAAAAGAGAGTAGTAATTTCCACTCACCCTCCTCCTCAGGTATGAACTCAACAACTGACTTGCCCATCGTATGGTTGTCTACAGACGCGTGCAATGACCCAGAGGGACCCTTCACCTCCGCCCTCAGTGTTCCTGTGGTAACAGAGTGGCATTTTTATATCAAGTTTGCCTTGATAATAACAATTACCTTTACAAACAGAGTTGGCTTCAAAATGGCAGTCCCTAACAAGAGTTGTGTTTGTGAAACACAATGCCCCTACTGCTTTGCTTTGAAGCCATATATTTGACCTTTGACCTTGAAGGATGACCTTGATCTTGACCTTTCACCACTCAAAATGTGCAGCTCCATGACATACACATGCATGCCAAATATCAAGTTGCTATCTTCAATATTGCAAACGTTATGACCAAGGTTTAAGTGTTGTGACAGACACACAGACACACACATACAATGACAGACAGGCCCAAAACAACAAACCCCCGATTTGTTGATCCTGGGGCATAAAAAGTGTGTTCCCGCACTGACAGGTTAGCAGAGTTTTGAATAAGTGCAATAATAAATTGAACATAGCAATAAAGGACTTAAATTTAATTTGATTTTCTTAGTGACTACAAACAGGTCAAAATGTATATCTGAAGGGTAAAGGGTTAACCTTCTGCATGCTGGCAAATTTGTCGTCTGCTAAAATGTCGTCTGCTGAATCTGTAAAATTAGCTTCAATTTTTTTCAAAGAATACTATAAGAATAGCAAACAGTTTGGATCCTGATGAGACGCCACCTTTCGTGGCGTCTAATCTGGATCCAAACTGTTTGCAAAGGCCTTCAAAATTCGGTTCCAGTACTGAAAGAGTTAAAACCTACCTGGTCCGGCCTCAGCGATATCAAATGGCAGCTGTTTACGCTCTCCCACCACCAGGTTGACCCTCTCATTGCTGTCCATGAAGTGCTGCCAGCCCCCGATCACGCGCACCTTGCGTACGTCCACCACCTTCGGGTGATATGGGCTCCCTGGAATGTGAAATAACACACATGTCTAGACCATAGAATTTATTAGATAAATCAGAAATGAAATAATAATTATTTTCTGACCATGTAGACTACAGGATGCATCGGTAATTAACCTTTTTTGACCTGATCACATAATTGTACAGCAAATTTTATTAGTAATTTAAATAAATTATCAAAATTTACAGTGAAACTAGTTTTATTGCTTACAAAAACAATTTTGTAATGAAAATACATGCAGTATGAAATATACAACAAATCAATGATACGACCACATGCACTTAAGTACCCTTTGGACAAAAGCGCACCCTGCTCTTTTCAAATCCTAGCTAGGGTACTAATGACCACTGCCCCTGGTTACAGTTTACCTGGTATGTCAGTGCCATTCCACGACAGGTTCACATTAAATATTCCAGTCTCCACTGGCACGTAGGTGACAGTGTAGGAGCCGTCTGTATTGGGGTCCACAGTACATCTGCCAACAGAGGTGGGGCCTGAAGGAAAACGATAGCAATTTTCTCAATCACAGATTGACCAATTAAAAAAAAAAGTGAATTCTGGGCAGAAATATACACTTTTTACAGTTACACATTCTACCTTCGTGAAAAGAGTCCACACTTTATGTACATGTATTAAACCCTGTTTTCCCACATATTAACGATATTATTCAAAGTTTGACAAATATCCATCTTTTTCAATATGTGGTGTCTGGAATGAAATGTAACACTGAAAACTGAGAAACATATGAGGACATCGTTGACACAGAAATAATATGATGTATATTGAAATTTAAATATGTATAAAGTGTTGCAAAGATTTAAAACAAGAGCTAGGCATTGCCAACGCTCGACTGCGGGTGCAGTTTTGAATAAATGAAAGCTTGTCAGAAGAATATTTGATGTCAAAGTGACCTTGACCTTTGACCTAGTGACCCAAAACTGGGTGTGGCGTGTAGAACTCATCAAGGTGAAGCTACATATGAAGTTTCAATGCTGTAGGTGGAAGCAATTTGATTTTAGAGCCAATGTTAAGGTTTAAGCACGACTCGGACGGTAGAAGCCGAACGGCGGACAACGAGCTGGCTATGACAATACCTCGGGTTCTCCGAGACAGACAAGCTATAAATACTTTTGGAGACATGTGTATTAATTCAATCATGTCCCTGGCTACCTACCATTGACAGAAACTCTAAGGTCTCCCTTGCGTCGTCCAACGTCCACGATGAATTGGGCTGGTTTGTCTTGCTCAGCGAAGAACAGACCACTCCCACTGGCGCTAGGCATTCCGCCATCAGCTATCTCCTGCGTGAATGGGCATCCTGAAATGTGACAATAAATAAATTGTTATTGATGTTAAAGGGATGATTTTTTAGTGTGTTATTGTCATTGATATTGATATTTACCCTTTACCACTTAGATATGTATTACAACGTGTTTGTAGTCCCTTAGAAATTAAAATATAATTGAATACCTTAATTACTAAATTCAAGTTTTAAAGGCTTCATTTCCAACCCTTAGATACTAATGAGCAGCAATTAACTCAAACTTGCAGGCTGTTCTGGTTTTATGCTGTTTGCAAAAGCCATTTTCACTTTGCTTCTTATTTGGGGAAGGGTTAAAGAATGCTTACAAAGTATTTAATATTGGTAATTAATTTTGAAGCCCAGTTAAGTTTGAAGCTGTCTCAGTTTATATTGTTATATACTTTTTGTTGATATTTTGATGTGTTTGAAAAAACAAGGTTTGAGAAGCATGGTGACTGTGCAAAGCAAGGGTATAGCATTTAATAGTGGAGTGACACATCATGTCCAAATGTACCCCTTCAAGGAATAACATCAGCTATCAACTTCTGCAATTTTTTGTCCATTTTTACAAAAAAAATGTAAGTGCAGGCCATAACTCCCAAATATTCCTGAGGTTAATTGTCTGATATCACATGTCCCATTATGCCTTCAGACAATTTTATGATGGTAAACTTGACTAGAACATTCTTGTAATTCAAGCACCTTGTTGGCCAATCATTGGTTTATATTGGTCGTTTTCAAGAAAAGCCCAGGGTAAATGTAACAAACACATGCACAAATAACAGACAGTCATGGTTATAGTTTTTTCTACTGAAACACTGCTGACAAGCACTAGCTCACAAAATACCCCCACACATCTTTTATGTGGGGGGGGGGGGGGGCATAACATAACAGACCATGAAGCTTCAAAACAGGCCTTAAAAAACTGTACCAAAGCTAATAGGTGTCACATGTAGAACCAAACTGTTACCATTTTCAACTCACATAAAAATACAAAAAAGGTAAAAACAAGAGATGTGTTTGTCAGAAACACAATGCCTCATCTATAATGCGCCGCTTTGATTTTTAAATTTTTTTTTATTGTTTTACCTTTGACCTTGAAGAATGACCTTCACCTTCACCTTTGACCACTCAGAATATGCAGCTCCATGAGATACACATACATGCCAAATATCAAGTTGCTATAATCTTTAATATTGCAAAAGTTATGGCCAATGTTACAGTTTTCAGACGGACACACAGACTCCTACCGGGGGCATAAAAAACCTAAGACGTCATCTTGTGTAAATTTAATTTTCACTAATAAACTATTTGAACAAACATGAACAATACTTTGCTGAATGCACTCTTTTGTTCTAATGATATTTAAAAGCTATGCCAAACTGTGAACAAAACCTTGAAAACCGCTACCATATATTAGCAAGAATCTTTGCTTGACGCACGCACATGTTAACCCTGAGTACTAAACAAAACAGGTTATAACTAGAAATATTATGTTACGTTTAAGACATTCAGAATCAAGGTTAAAGGCTGTTATATCATTAACTTCTGAAATGCAAATAATTATAGATCAAAACAGGGAAGAAACCCAAATAATTCAGCCACACTCTGGACAAAACAGGCTTAATGCATGTGAGTAAAATGTCGCAGATTAGCCTGTGAAGTCCGCACAGGCTAATCAAGGACTACACTTTCCGCTATCATGGAATCTTCATTAAAGCAAATGGCTTCTATAGGAAAATCCATTTTGGGTGTAAAGTGTTGTACCTTAGAGGCCTGTGCTGATCAAACAATCTAATTGGAGATGACTCTTAACATACATACATTAAGCCATTGCATGCTGGGTAATTTGTCATCTGCTAAAATATCGTCTGCTGAATTTCTAAAATTAGCATTTTCTTCGATTTTTTTCAAAGAATACTATCAGAATAGCAAACAGTTTGGATCCAGATGAGACGCCACTTTCTGTGGCGTCTCATCTGGATCCAAACTGTTTGCATAGACCTTCAAAATTTGGTTCCAGCACTGTAAGGGTTAAGCCTGTTTTTTCCATGGTGAGGCTCATGTGTAGTCAGTGCTGATGGACAACTTTTATGCAAATAAACAGGAAGGAAACCAAATACAGTAAATTGGACTGAGAGTACCATAAAGTTATCTTGTCAACATTTCCATATGAAATACAACAATTGCATGCTCAACACATTCTTTCCTTTTTCCTACATCTTGAATGTTATTACTTTTAACTGGATGACAGGAAACACACTCACCAGCACATTTACCAACAAAGACCCGTTACCTTTATTTAAACAAGTGATCTGAATTATAATTGAAACATGTGAAGTCGTTTTTTTCTTTTTTAAATGTCAAGACCTCAGTTGAAACCTTTATTAAAATTTATCTATGAAGTGCAAACCAACCTTCTTTTGAGCATGTGAAGTGGGTTTGTTTTCATTCAAAGCCCCATTGCAAAACAAATTGTATTAATTTTTCCCAAATGGGATTTAAAAATTCCCAACTTAAGGTTTACCTAATATTTTTACATGTTTTATTAAATAAATAATATTGAAAACACTGTTATTCTCAACTTTAAACTATTTGGTCACCAAAAAAATCAACAAAACCAATTTCCCAATTTTAGTCAAAACAGGATTTTTCCAAATAAAAGTGACCCAGCCCCATTTACAAAATGGTGAGAAAAAAACACACTGATGTGGCTAATGAAATTAGCCACAAATTATGATAAGACACATATTATTGTGGTAAACAAGTGCAGACAACACCAATATAAACACTTTCATTTACCTTCATCTATTGTATTTTTCTCTGCCACAATATTTATACAAGTTAGATATTTCCTCGGTCTTCCTAAAGAGTCTCTTGTTGATTCACGTCTCTCCACACTACACACTACACCTTCAGTTTTTCCATCACGCTCAAAAGCATAAACATACAGTTCCTGATTAACATCCACCACTGGCATTAATGATTCATTATTTGATGTTGTCATTTCTGATTGGTTGGCACTTGGTTTGAGCTCCCCATGAGTATGGTCTTTGTCAGAAAGTTTTTCTGAATCTAATATCAGTTTAGCACCAGGTTTTTGAAAAGCTGCATTTGTAATGTTAACAGTTTCTGATTGATCATCAGTGTCTTTTACCTCAATCGTTTCCAAATCCACTACCCTCAATTTCGCCCTTTGAAAGACTTTATTCTTATGTAGAGTTCTTTGCAACTGGTTTTCAAGAGAGGCAAGCAAAGCTTTGTTCCCTAGAACCTTGTTTCCCTTTGCAGAACCCCGTCTCCGTGGTATTTTAGCTGGATCTCTTACCCCAGGTTCATTGTCCGTACTACCTTCTGTATCCTTGTCAATACCATCATCAATATTTTTTCCTTCCCTCTTCTTCAACACTGTTCCAAGCTCTTTAACTAGCTGATCATGGAGTTTTGAACCTGGATCTTTCTTAATTGAAGTCTTAAAAAATATTGGTTGCGAAAGAGGCACTAGAGGACTAAGCATAGGTTTTGGAAGCCCTTCTCTCTTTTCAACTGACTCTTGGTCCTCGCCACTGGCTATTGCATTGTCCAGCATTTCTGTCACATTATCAATATCATCATTCATTCCAGCTGATTCAATATTAGAGTCATCATTTACTGAAGTCAAATTTACAGGCACCACTGGACCAAATCTTTTTAAAAGGTATTTTTGTAATTCATCAATCATGTTTTCTGGCTCTTGTCTTACTTCTTGCGCTTCTTTAACATCATCTTCTGTATGCCTCTCTTCTTCAAAATCCATCTTCTTTACAAGTTCCACAGATGCACTCTCAGTTCTTTTTTCCATTTGTGCAAACCTGGCTTTCAAACCTTGATTAAGAAGCATTTGTTCCCTTTCTAAATTATTCATCTTCTTTTCAGTTACCATTTTTAAGTCAGAATGTGCAGGCTCCAAATAATTTTGCTTCAACACAGTGACATTGTTAACTAAATTTTTCACAGCAATATCTTTTTCCTCATTAAGCTTATTTTCCGAGCGAATATTTTTTTTCACTTGTAGATTACACAAACTTGACCCATCTTGGGACTTTATTTGTTGGGCTTTTTGAATTATCACACTTGGCTTTATTTCAGTATTTTGCTTCAAGCTGGAGTCTAACTTTCCAATTAACAACTTATTATCCTCTATTAATTTCTTTACCGTATCTTTATTTATTGAAGTGTCAAGTTGTGAACTTTTCCGAATTAAAGGTTCTGATGTACTAACCTCTTTAACATTATTGCTTTTGACAATGCCTCCTTTTGTATCACCATCACTATTTTGTGTAACATTCACTGTACCTGCTTTTTCACTATTGGCTAGTTTATCCACTTTTCCAGTGTTTCTTACATTGCTCTTATTATAAGCAGGCTTTACAGTTGTACCTTCTTGTAATGTTCCAGCTACTTTATCCAATTTTTCAGCAGGTATCACTTCACTTATACCAGCATTCTTTACAGTTGTAAATGCCTCTACACTTTCAGCTACTTTATTATCTTTGTCAGCATTTTTCACTCCACTTACAACTCTATGTTCTTTTTTGTCATCAGCTGTCGATACTACTTTTTCAGAGACGGCAATGTTTTTAGATGAGACCAGTGCAACACTTGCTTTAACCAGATTTCCACTTTTTATGTCTCCAGTTTCATTGCAGGTACTGTGTAGTGCTGATGCCTCAGTTCTTTTATTACCACCGGCTTTCTTTGCCGAAGGTTTTATCTCAATTCTAATTTGCTTCACGGTCGACATGTTTTATTTGCACACTTTAAAAGGCAGTCTACTAAAAACAAATATGAAACTCCTACACTTTTTCCAATAGCCTGCTTATGTATACCAACCTACATAGAGGTTGTTATGAAATTCTTATTTCAACACTGCAATCATTGGCAGGAAGCCACTTTAAAAATGCACATTTAAGTCCAATTAAATTTTTGGTAAAGCATTAAATATTAATCTATACCACAAAGAATTGCAACACAGAGATTATTTTGTTTACTATCATATAATAACCAGGCAAGACACCACTTTACACATTTCCATAAAGCCTATGAAAATAAATCTCCCATATGTTCATAATTCCAAAGTCAACATTTACTGTTCAGATTCTGTCCCACTTATTAAATATTCAAAGAATTTATATATAACGCAAAGTTTGCATAAAAGATCTAACATGACAGCTTAAAGATATATTGTCAGCACTGTTCTGTTTTGCTTCATCATAAATATATCAGTATGATGGAAATAACACCAAGACAGCAGTAATTTCCTATGAAAATACTTCAGCTATCATTATCAACAGTATTATCAGTCGATAGTGTTGACACTGCCAAAATAAAGCCATATACTGCTATAATTCTGTATACAACAGACTATAAACACAGTACAGCTATAATAAAGGCAGAGAAGATAGGCAACTTAAGGATATAAAACTTATCTTGTGTGCTTTATTTACTTGGCCCTGTATCCACTAGATTAAAGATTCATTTGTTAATTAAATTCTCACCCAAACCGAAATACCAGTGCAAATGTGAATCACTTGTGCTAGTTATCAAACAGACTTTAATTAACAACATTGAGCAATATGCTGTTTAACCCATTGCATGCTTGGAAATTTATCGTCTGCTAAAATGTCATCTGCTGAATTTTAAAATTAGCATTTTCTTCGATTTTTTTTTCAAATAATACTATCAGAATAGCAAACAGTTTGGATCCTGATGAGACGCCACGTTCAGTGGCGTCTCATCTGGATCTAAACTGTTTGCAAAGGCCTTTAAAATTCGGTTCCAGCGCTATAAGGGTTAATTTACGTATTATTTGAGCCTACCAAGTGAACTGAGCTGATTAAATCAAGCTGTATGTTCTTATATATTTGTCAGTGTTTTTTGTGTTCAAAATCGGGGACGGTATCCGGCTCCATTCCCAATGATTAAAAGTATAAATTTTTCCCAAATGGGACCTGAAAATTCTTAATTGAAGGTTTCAATTTTGAAGCATTTGTTGCAAAAAAACAACACTAATTTCCCTATTTTGGTCAAAACGCCACAATTTTTCCTGGCCCCATTACCAAAATGCTGAAAAAAAAACAATGTTTAATTTCTTTCTGTTTTTATATTTAATAATGTCATTCAAACCAAATTTTATTAATCTCAAAGTCATGTTGACATGCAGACTTATAATTACAAGAGGCTCCCATAAATTAGGAGCTAATCCAATACAGTCCCATTCATATCGTCTAATCCGAGTCAGATGGCCACTTAATTCCATATACAGTCTTGTCACACACTGTGATCAATTAATCCAGCAATTAATCCAATTAAAAGGTCAATTAATTATTACATTCACAAACTATCGGCAGCACACAAAATGACG
The DNA here is from genome assembly GCF_020536995.1 of Dreissena polymorpha. Classification (NCBI taxonomy): domain Eukaryota; kingdom Metazoa; phylum Mollusca; class Bivalvia; order Myida; family Dreissenidae; genus Dreissena; species Dreissena polymorpha. The sequence goes on from NC_068360.1 coordinate 16,737,913, forward strand.
AACTTTATAGCACATTAACACTCCGTTGTTTATATGTAAAAATAATGTGTGGGCTATACCGGTACACCATAAAAACTATTTATTCTGGTTAAGGTGCTTTGTGGATCACTAGTACATATTCCAACAAATGCTCGAAAGAAGTTAAATATGATGGATAAACCTTAATATTTTAATAAATTTGCACAGAAAATATGTATTTTTAACACAATGCAAAAACAGGTAATATTATGCAACATGGTGCATAACTTACATAACAAAGAAATTGTAACATCAATTATTCAGAGCACAATTGCCACTAAAGAGTTGTTGCAACCAAGTACAAGAAGTTTTAAAGAGCAATTATTTCAATACTGACAAAAGGACAAAAAGCAACAAAATTCCTGTTCCTATTCAACAAAACTGCTTGCTTTTTATTTTATTGTGTAGGTTTGGAAATTAATTCTTCAGTCGCATTGGTGTTGTAGTATGTCATTTAGCCAACCCAAGCTTTTCTCCCAATGTATCCAATATACGGCTTAGTATTTTTGCTATTAAAAATTTAAGTTTTTTGCTCAACGTCATATTAATACACTCGGGAAACTATTGAATTCTGACCTGAATTTTAGCAAAATTGTAAGCCTGTGCCTTAAATGACAAGTTTCCAAAGCTCCAATAAGGATTTAATTTTAGCTAAGTTGTACCTATAGGTAAAAACTTCAGACCTAATTTTCGATTAAAAACCTGCTTACAATCCATTTAGCTTGTGTTTGAATGTGTAAAATGTCTCAACAGGATATTATGTAGCCAGAGACTTAACAATTTTACATTTTTACAGAATTTACAGTTTTCCTTATGGAACTTTGTGAATACAGGCAAATTAAGACATATTTTAAGTTCATTATAATGATTCACAGTATTTTGCTTGAGTACAGAATTTCGAAGATGTTCCTTACTTCTACAGATTTCAAATACAAGAAACTGGTCTAAACACAGCCAACAACTGTAATACAATATTTGAAGACTTGGAAGTTAAACCTTTCCTTAAAAATTAAGTGGAATATTGCAAAACCTAAAGTAGCGGTCAAAATAAAGTCAGTATTTCTAAAAGAATAAAAGGATAAAATAAATTCCATTTTCAGAAGTCCACAAGAGCAATCAATATCCATGCAAATGTTCCCTGTGAATGGACACAACCAGGTTTATGATGTTGTTTCATCACCTGCTTCGGTGATCAGGATATTGGATATAAAGTCTTGGATAGGTCCCATGAAAATTAACAGAAAAAAAATCACAAATATTGATTGTATGATCGAAAACCATTCACCAGCAGTTTAAATATTCAAGAGACATTTCAGAGACAAGACCCGGGAGTCATTAATTTTAAAATGTAAGGCAGCCAATGAAATATTCAATGTAAATACAACAGTATTTTTTAAGTAAAACATTATAAGAAAATATTTAAACCTTTATTTTCAGATTCTCATTTGAATAAATAGATGTAATAACAATTGATGAAGTGTTTTCCAGATGTGTGAATAGGCAATTTAAACAATTATATACATATTACATGCCCAATTATCACATACAATATCCTTGCAAAACGTAAGGCATGCACTTCTTGTAAAATTGATGTAGCTTTGCAAACTCGCTAAAAAAATCTCATTTAAAACTATTGACCCTTTCCCACATAGAAGCAAACTGAAAATGGCAACAGGCAAACAGAATAAAACCAGAACAGCCTGCAAGTAACTGGCAGTTTGTTCAGGTTTTACCCTGTTTGATGCTCATCAGTATCTAAGATACGGAAATAAAGCTTTTAAAACTTGAAGACAGTAAGAAAGGTCTTTAATTAAATTTAACTTTCTATAAGACTTTAAATGCGTAAAAATACACATCTAAGTGGTCATGGGTTAAAATGTAATTCAATTATTTACATACAAACTTTGTAAACACTTGACCCTTTAAGCGCTGTAACCGAATGTTGAAGGCCTTTGCAAACAGTTTGGATCCAGATGAGACGCCACAGAATGTGGCGTCTCATCAGGATCCAAACTGTTTGCTATTCTGATAGTATTCTTTGAATTTTTTTGAAGAAAATGCTAATTTTAGACATTCAGCAGACGACATTTTAGCAGACAACAAATTACCCAGCATGCAAAGGATTAATTATGTGTGATAGGCTCATTGCATATCAATTAAGACAGGAGGTATAAATAATAATAGTATGATCATGCTAAGAATACTGCAAAATACCCAGTGGCAATACCAACATGAAATGCATAAACTTTATTTTTACAAAGATAGCAATTCAATTTTTCTTCGTGTAAAATCTGGGTTTTCTTAACATGAAGCTAAAATATGCTAATCAGCATCCTGTCCATTTTCATTACTTTTTTAGTTTAAAGCATTTTAATAAAAGACAGACAGTCCATACATGCTGGGCTTTGTTTCCTGTGTAACACATCCATCTAAAGAAATCAAACATCTTGAATACACTTTGATTATATAATGAAATACATACATGACATGAGAAAAGATGGAATAAAAAAATAATAATTTGCTTTTGTTATTCTACAGGAAGTCTTACCTTTGGATAATTATTTGCATATATTTACATAGTTTTAAATGCACAACACTGTTAATAGTCTTCATGACTATGATTTAATTATGACAATTGTGAGACAAAAACCTATCAAAGCTGAGAATTACTTATGCTCTTATTGCTGACAAACTTGAGACAAAACCTATCAAAGCTGAAAATTACTTATGCTCTTATTGCTGTCAAACTTGAGACAAATTTAACCTATCAAAGCTGAGAATTACCACGGATTCTAGATTACACGGATAAGAAACGGGACCGTTACGCCAAATATCTTGTTGTGTCTAAGTCACGTGACCGTGTCGTAACTATCGATCTTTTATCGAAGCGCCGAGGTTATAAATTTGATGTACCCACTCACGTATTTTGTTAAATTATAGTTTCATTTCTAGGCCGATTTTGACAAATTATATATCATTAGAAAGCTTACGTAACGTAGTTTTCAGATATATCAATATATATTAAGTTTTTCTTCTGATTTCGGCAGCCCGGCGAGTTATAACTTTAACTTTAGCAAATAACATACCGTTTTGGAGTTTTAGAATCTAGATTTACGGTTGAGATGTTCATACTTTATACCGATTTGTAGCGTTTATATTTGGAGTTCAGTTTTAAAAATAACATCTTGCTTAGGAGAATAGAATTCTGTATACGATAGAAAAAAAAAATTTTGTTTAAAAACAAAAGTAATTAAGGAATGAAGGCGGGAAAATGTAGCGCGCGTTCCTAACGCACTGAACTGATGCTATGGTCTTGGCGATTATGCTTTTGTTTAAATACCGGCCATTGAATTTCCTTTGCCATGATTATTATATTTTTTAAGGGGCTTTATGCACTACCGTTTATGTTGTCCCAGATTAGACTGTGCAGTCTACACAGGCTAATCAGGAATGACACTTTCCACCCACCTTCGATTTTTGATAAGAAGAGACAACCTTTAACCCTTTGCATGCTGGGAAATTTGTCGTCTGCTAAAATGTTGTCTGCTGAATTTCTAAAATTAGCATTTTCTTTGATTTTTTTCAAAGAATACTATCAGAATAGCTAACAGTTTGGATCCTGATGAGACGCCACGTTCTGTGGCGTCTCATCTGGATCCAAACTGTTTGCAAAGGCCTTCAAAATTCGGTTCTAAAAATATTTAGAAGGGGATAATGTCCAACCAGGCAAATCAGGGATGGCAATTTATGCACATGATGATGAGTTTAGCCTCTTTTTTCCAGAGCACAACCCACATCAATATTGTTTCTTTAAATGTAAAATGGCTAATGTTTATACCTGTGATTTTGTATCCATAGTTATTGAAAAATAGAAATATCTTTAAAAAAGATATACGGCGTTGATTGTGGTTGGAGTTTATGAAAGGAAAAGAGTTCAATGAATGAGATCAAGGATAGGGAATGTCTTTCTGTGAAAATACTAAACAGAAAACCAAAAGAATAATGAAAGTGAAATTAAAACATATGAGCCAACTGGCCACACGCGAAGTATACATATTTTAAATATTTATATGCGCATTCTTCGAACAAACCTGTTATAGTGGTATTTCGGGCATTGCTATTTTATTCGAGTATTAACAGTATCGAGAATCATCGCGCTCATGCTTAATAGATTAGTCAATATGGTGGAATAATTCTTGTTAAATAAATTAAAAATAATATTTATCATGGTATTGTTGAAAACACATTAAGAATCTATTATTGACATACCATAATTAGGTGCAACATAACTCCTCCGTTGTTAAATGTTTTATATTTCTCTTAAGAAATTTAGGCTTACTCTGGGGAAACTGGGCTTAATGCATGTGTGTAAAGTGTCATCCCAGATTAGCCTGTGCAGTCTGCACAATAATCATGGACGACACTTTCCACTTAAACTGGATTTTTGCTGAGAAGAGACTTCCTTGTTAAGAAGAATTCCATTGAAGCAGAAAGTGTCATCCCTGATTAGCCTGTGTGGACTGCACAGGCTAATCTGGAACAAAACTTTATGCATATGCATTAAGTCCAGTTATCCCAGAAGGAGGCACAATTTTATAAAAGTTTAATATTTACGCAAGGGTTGTATTGTGTTTCACTCAAGAGTGCATAGATTTTGAGCTTAAAAAAACATATTGAAGGGTTCAAAGTTCAACTCACGATATAATAGTAATTTTAGATTTTATTTTGCACAGAATAATTTAGTTTGTCAGCAATAAGAGCATAAGTAATTCTCAGCTTTGATAGGTTTTGTCTCAAGTTTGTCAGCAATAAGAGCATAAGTAATTTTCAGCTTTGATAGGTTTTGTCTCAAGTTTGTCAGCAATAAGAGCATAAGTAATTCCACGGAGTGTATATTGACAGGAGATGAATCGAGTATTTGACCCTTACTGTAGTAAATTCAATCTTATGCAAAAATTATTCATCCGATTTTATTGGTTTATACGTTATCTTGTTGCTTATTAATTCCTCTTTCAAAAAAATATAACTTTTAGTATATTCCCGTTGTTATTAATGGATTTATAGCGAGTTAAACACAAGAACTACACATTTTATGTTTTACCACCGCGCGTTTTAACGTGTTGTGGCTATCGATCTTTTACGATTAGCGTACAGCGCAGCGCTGAGGTTATACATTTTGATGTACCCACTCACGTCTTTTGTTAAATTATAGTTTCATTTCTCGGCCGATTTTGACAAATTATATATCATTAGAAAGCTTACGTTACGTAGTAAACAGATATATCAATATATATTAAGTTTTTCTTCTGATTTCGACAGCCCGGCGAGTTATAACTTTAACTTTTGCAAATATCATACCGTTTTGGAGTTTTAGAATCTAGATTTACGGGTGACATGTATATAGCGGACCCTCTCGATATTATTCGGCTTTGCATGCATACTTGAAATAAAATGGGTGTCAAAAACATTCATCGTTTGCTGTTTATTATCAACAAGGTAATTATGTATAATTATTTGAAATGTTATTTACCTTAAATTATCAATTTATTAAAGATTCTTGAAAATCACGGTCTGTGTTACGCGGGTCATTTCGTATTTTGACATCAGGGCATCATGTCCAACTATTGAAAATCAGATTTTTTTTCACCGGGACGATGACGGCTTGGATTTAGACAGGCAGACAGATAGTTTATTCAGGCTTAAACAACAGAACATGGTCTTCAACTCAAATATATAAATTATTTTTAGACGAATTGTTAGGTGATTACACATATAGCAGTGATGATTCTGAGAATGTTGCCATGTTTTTTATCCGTGTAATCTAGAGTCCATGGTTTGAGCATTTTTATCGCGGTGTTCAAAAAAAGATATCTCAATAATCTTGTTTATTGATAGATCTGTGGTTTTATTGCCCCTGTGTTCAGCACAAACCAATTATCTCGTTATGATCAGATACTGTGCCGACCAATACTAAATAACACTATGGTGTCATACGCCACAGCAGGGACCTATACTTGTATATTGGTCCCTAACCACAGGTGGCAATGTCTGGTCAGATTACACTTTTTATGATACCTTCATGTCTTCTCGTGGTATTAGTGGTCATTTCTTGGAGTAATGTTACGCCAAATACTCAATTTTGCGTTTATAAGATATGTAGCGTATTGAAAACAGTTATAGTCATCTGCCCATACAGATTGCCATAAACTAAATACTGTATAGATGTCAGCCAGCTAAATCACAATTATTATAAGTGCTTAATACCTATACATGTACATTTTAAACATTTAAAAAATCTAATACTTAACATTTAACGTATTTAGCGGGTACCGGTAAAAAAACTCCGTCATTTCGTAGTCCATAAAGAGTGTATGGTAGTGTACGGAACAACATAATTAAAACAGCATTCTCATTTGACCACAACAGGGTTAAATAATCTTTCCGAAATATACAAATAATACAGAGTTTTAATTTAGAATTCGATATATTTATAACTCTGTTAACTTATAAAGGTATTTCAATATACATGCATAGACAGTTGACCGTGATTTTCAAGAATCTTTAAATAATTTTAATTGATTATTTATGGTTAATAACCTTTCATATAATTTTACATAATTACCTTTTTGATAATAAACAACAAACGATGAATGTTTTGACACCCATTATATTTGAAGTATGCAAAGCCGAAAAATATCAAGAGGGTCCGCTATACATTTGTATACGCTGTTTCATCATAAATTTTACACCCTTTCTGTGTTATAAACAAGAGCTGAAATCGTTAATTTATTAAGATTCATTTATAATAAGCTTTATTGATATGTTCCGTGAACAAAATACTACAATATATTTCATAAAAAATATTATAAGATGGCAAAAGAAATTCAATGGCCGGTTTCTAAACAAAAGCATAATCGCCAAGACCGTAGCATCAGTTCAGTGCGTTAGGAACGCGCGCTACAATTTCCGGCCTTCATTCCTTAATTACTTTCGTTTTTAAACAAATTTTTTTCTATCGTATACAGAATTCTATTCTCCTAAGCAAGATGTAATTTTTAAAACTGAACTCCAAATATAAACGCTACAAATTGGTATTAAGTACGAACATGTCACCCGTAAATCTAGATTCTAAAACTCCAAAACGGTATGATATTTGCAAAAGTTAAAGTTATAACTCGCCGGGCTGTCGAAATCAGAAGAAAAACTTAATATATATTGATATATCTGTTTACTACGTAACGTAAGCTTTCTAATGATATATAATTTGTCAAAATCGGCCGAGAAATGAAACTATAATTTAACAAAAGACGTGAGTGGGTACATCAAAATGTATAACCTCAGCGCTGCGCTGTACGCTAATCGTAAAAGATCGATAGCCACAACACGTTAAAACGCGCGGTGGTAAAACATAAAATGTGTATTTCTTGTGTTTAACTCGCTATAAATCCATTAATAACAACGGGAATATACTAAAAGTTATATTTTTTTGAAAGAGGAATTAATAAGCAACAAGATAACGTATAAACCAATAAAATCGGATGAATAATTTTTGCATAAGATTGAATTTACTACAGTAAGGGTCAAATACTCGATTCATCTCCTGTCAATATACACTCCGTGGAATTACTTATGCTCTTATTGCTGACAAACTTGAGACAAAACCTATCAAAGCTGAAAATTACTTATGCTCTTATTGCTGACAAACTTGAGACAAAACCTATCAAAGCTGAGAATTACTTATGCTCTTATTGCTGACAAACTAAATTATTCTGTGCAAAATAAAATCTAAAATTACTATTATATCGTGAGTTGAACTTTGAACCCTTCAATATGTTTTTTTAAGCTCAAAATCTATGCACTCTTGAGTGAAACACAATACAACCCTTGCGTAAATATTAAACTTTTATAAAATTGTGCCTCCTTCTGGGATAACTGGACTTATTGCATATGCATAAAGTTTTGTTCCAGATTAGCCTGTGCAGTCCACACAGGCTAATCAGGGATGACACTTTCTGCTTCAATGGAATTCTTCTTAACAAGGAAGTCTCTTCTCAGCAAAAATCCAGTTTAAGTGGAAAGTGTCGTCCATGATTATTGTGCAGACTGCACAGGCTAATCTGGGATGACACTTTACACACATGCATTAAGCCCAGTTTCCCCAGAGTAAGCCTAAATTTCTTAAGAGAAATATAAAACATTTAACAACGGAGGAGTTATGTTGCACCTAATTATGGTATGTCAATAATAGATTCTTAATGTGTTTTCAACAATACCATGATAAATATTATTTTTAATTTATTTAACAAGAATTATTCCACCATATTGACTAATCTATTAAGCATGAGCGCGATGATTCTCGATACTGTTAATACTCGAATAAAATAGCAATGCCCGAAATACCACTATAACAGGTTTGTTCGAAGAATGCGCATATAAATATTTAAAATATGTATACTTCGCGTGTGGCCAGTTGGCTCATATGTTTTAATTTCACTTTCATTATTCTTTTGGTTTTCTGTTTAGTATTTTCACAGAAAGACATTCCCTATCCTTGATCTCATTCATTGAACTCTTTTCCTTTCATAAACTCCAACCACAATCAACGCCGTATATCTTTTTTAAAGATATTTCTATTTTTCAATAACTATGGATACAAAATCACAGGTATAAACATTAGCCATTTTACATTTAAAGAAACAATATTGATGTGGGTTGTGCTCTGGAAAAAAGAGGCTAAACTCATCATCATGTGCATAAATTGCCATCCCTGATTTGCCTGGTTGGACATTATCCCCTTCTAAATATTTTTAGAACCGAATTTTGAAGGCCTTTGCAAACAGTTTGGATCCAGATGAGACGCCACAGAACGTGGCGTCTCATCAGGATCCAAACTGTTAGCTATTCTGATAGTATTCTTTGAAAAAAATCAAAGAAAATGCTAATTTTAGAAATTCAGCAGACAACATTTTAGCAGACGACAAATTTCCCAGCATGCAAAGGGTTAAAGGTTGTCTCTTCTTATCAAAAATCGAAGGTGGGTGGAAAGTGTCATTCCTGATTAGCCTGTGTAGACTGCACAGTCTAATCTGGGACAACATAAACGGTAGTGCATAAAGCCCCTTTCAACAAAAGAAGGTTCATATATTACATGTAGCTTTAGTGTCCATCATGCTACAAAGAACTTGCAGTTCCATTTGATAGATCTTTGTCAATGACACCAAAACTGGTTCACACTTGAAAAATCAGTGTCTGAGTTTCATGTTAACTAGAGTGCATCTCATGAATTCGGTATAAAATCATGTTTTGTTTAACAGGACTGGTGGATATTTAAAGGGACCTTTTCATATTTTGGTAAATTGATAACATTAAAACAAATTGTTTCCGATTCACAAATTTTCGTTGTAGTTAATATATTTGTGAGCAAACAGTAAAACTAAACATTTACCATGCTCTAAAATATCCATTACATGCATCTTTTCACGATTTAAAAACCTGAAAATTTGAAAGCGTTGCAGCGCGAAACGATTGAATAATTTGGAGTCAGTTCTGTTGTTGTTGTTTTATTTTGTGACACTGGAAGGATTGCTTATATAAAGTATAAAATACAACAATCATAGTTTGAGCACAGACCAAAAAAACTGTGGACTTACATAACCATGATAATTTAGCATATACTTTAACAAGAGTCTTTTGTTTGGTGAAGTTTAGATGAAAATATTGTTTCTATAATCACTATCTAGCTTTCTTAGACTAGAGAAAACCCAGTTCATATGATACAATGAAAAATGCATGCAACCAGTTTGATCCTAACCACAGGATTTAACCTCCACACACCAAACAGCCCAGAGAAATAGTCTTCCACATGCAATAACCCTTTCCCACTCAGAAGCAAAGTGAAAATGACACTGTGCAAACAGCATAAAACCAGAACAGCCTGCGAGAAACATCCAATCTGTTCAGGTTTTATGCTATTTGCTGCTCATCAGTTTCTAAGGGTAAGAAGTGAAGCCTTAACAACTTGAATCTCGTAAACAAGGTCTTTAATGAAATGTAACTTTCTCTGCAACTACAAACGCTAAAAATACGTATCTAAGTGGGGAAGGATTAATACAAAAATACAGCTGACTATTCACAGATTTGTTGTTCTTTGCCATAATCAAGAGCAATAAAAAAATCTCCACCAAAGGTGGACAAAAAGTCTGACTAAAAATAGGATAAGGGCTAGTCATACGGCTAGCTACCCTACCCTGTGAACATCTGACTGAATGTAGCAGGCTAGCTACCCTACCCTGTGAACATCTGACTGAATGTAGCAGGATGGTTTGTCATACGGCTAGCTACCCTACCCTGTGAACATCTGACTGAATGTAGCAGGATGGTTTGTCATACGGCTAGCTACCCTACCCTGTGAACATCTGACTGAATGTAGCAGGATGGTTTGTCATAAGGCAAGCTATCCTTCCCTGTGAAAAACATGCAAGCTACAGAAATAACAAACAACAAGACCATTGCCAAGCTATTTAAGTCCCCTACCTACGCAGAATTAATCATTTTCAGCTATAAGTCCCCTACCTACGCAGGATCCACCATTTTCAGCAATATTTGTCATCTATTTGTTGCCATAGCAACCAGAATTCTTGATGTAGGAACAAAATGAAATGACGTGAATAATCTCCATATTGCCATCTATCCATATTTTAAGTTTCACGAAAAAATATGAAGAACTTTTAAAGTTATCACATGATCCACCATTTTCAGCAATATTTCTAGTCTATTTGTTGCCATAGCAACCAGAATTCTTGATGTAGGAACAACATGAAATGATGTCCATAATCCCCATATTGCATCTGTCCATGTTTCATGAAAAAATATGAAGAACTTTTAAAATTATCGCATGATCCAGAAAAGTGCGACAGACTGACAGACACACAGAGTGCAAACCGTTTCACCGATACGGGACTAACAAAATGCCTGGAGGTTCTAGATGGTACCAAAGGCGAAGATCAGAGATGAGATGAAGCAACCTGTTTAAACTAAAACACGCAACCCAAAGCCTACTTACCAGGCAGTTCAAAGCCAGCGTATCTCACGTAGATCTGGTATCGCCCGGGCTCCTCAGCCTCGTAGATGTAGTCACGCCAGAGGTGACCCAGCTCCCGGGTGTCGTACACCACGTCAACACCCGACGGGCCGACGATCTGCACCTCCTGTTCCAGCATACCTGCCCCGCTGAAGTCAACTGGAAACAACATTATTGTCTTAAAGTTAGCGTGTTCTTTAATTAGTAAATTATGTGTTTCGCACAAAGTATTGTATATTTCCATCAATCAGACAATATTTATAACATGAATCACAATCATCTCTAGCATGGTATTGAAATAAGTTTTTAAAATATATGAAGTCCAGGGGTGGTATTCCAGAAGCATCTTAAGTTAAATTTTATTTTTATCCTTAATTTGGGAATTTTTCTTAAGTGTTTCATTTCATAGTTAGGCATCGACAACTACATAAGAATAACATCATTATGTCAATCTTATTTGAGGAATACCAAAAAAACATGCATGTCTTTATTTAGTAAAGAAATACAAAACATTGTAATTTTGAACTTAAGTGAAAATATTTAAGAAATGACTTAAGATGTTTCTGGAATACGACCCCAGTACTAAATGCATTTCACACAATTAAAAAACTATATTGTTCTAACATAAATCACAGTCATCATCTTTCTAACATAAATTGTATCCTCTTTCTAACCTCAATCTCTATCATCAACTTTCTAATGTACGTCACATCAGTTTTCTACTACAAATCACAATTATCATTTCTCATATGTTAATCACATCATCTTTCTGACAAAAATTGCATCATGTTTCTATCATTAATAACATCCAACATTTATCACACAATCTTTCCAACAAAAAGCATCTTTTAACATAAATCACAATTATCATCTTTCCAACATAAAGTACACAACTTTCAAACATAAATCACATAATCTTGTTAACATAAATCACATCATCTTTCCAACTTGTTAATCACACATCTTTATAACATAAATTGGATCATCTTTCTATCATTAAATACATTATCATTCTTTAATAAATGTTATTAATTTCTTAACATAAATCAACTAGATTATTAAGCTGAACCTAAACATCATTAGTTATTAAAAAAAGCATTTGTGATAAAGATATATTATTTATAGACAGCATAAAAATGTTGAAAATCAGACTCTATGAAACTGACCATCTGAACAAATAATACTCAAAATTATCAAATCTGCAAACCTTTCATTCATTAGTACTTATTGACATTTCCTTGAAGTTTCAGGATAATTGCACAAACATTTCTCAATTAATTTCTATGTCTACATCATATTGGGATTATGCATTCATTCAAAGGGAAGTAACTCACCACTGAATCCTGCCTCATCTCCCACAGTTCCTTGCCTAAAGTTGTCTACCCTGATTGAAGCCAGATCAAACACATCCACATAGAATGGACTGCCGGGGATTTGCATACCGCCATACTGAATGTTGATTATGTGGCGACCTGCAGGAATGAACGAAATATGTACCAGTGAAAAAGGGAATATGGCACAAAAATATACCCATTTTTTGCTTTCAATTTAATTATATATCTAGCTTAGGTTTAATGTAAACGTTACCGTAAGAGAATGCTGGTATACTTTCAATATATATATATGCTTTCGCATTGGAAAAATGCACATAAACCAGAAAGTACACAAAAACAAGATCAAAATACATTTTTGCATATAATGTGCTTATACTTTATTTCAGTGTTTTAGTTTATCTTTGTGTTACATGTTTATCTTTGTGTTACATGCACCAATAAATTAATGTTGCATGTGCATTCAGTGTCGTCCAAGATTTGCCTGTGAAGTCCCCACAGGCTAATCAGGGATGGATTTTTTTTATATAAATTATGTCTCTTCTAAACAAAATCCAGTTTGGACAAAAAGGGTCGTCCATGATTAGCCTGTGCAGACTGCACAGGCTAATCATGGATGACACTTTACGCACAAGCATTAAGACCAGTTTTTCCAGAACACACCTCCACTTACCTGCTACCTTAGGCTTCCATTCTACCTTGTATCCGCTACCCTGGGACGAAACCTTTGCCTTGACATTGTCACCGGTTGGTGCTGCAAATATTCAAATCTAACAATGCAACTCAAGCATCAAGTGGATTGTTCTAAACCCATTTATGCCTAGCGTCTAGAAAAAAAGGCCTTGGCAAACAGCGTAGACCCAGATGAGACGCCGCATGATGTGGCGTCTCACCAGGGTCTGCGCTGTTTGCTAAAAGGAATTTCTGTAAGAAATAGTCTAAATATAGAAATAAATATAATAGACATCCCTAATTTTGGAAATAAATTGATCCAATTAAGAAGGCTGGGAGAGTCAACTAGGCATAAATGGGTTAATATTGGAGGAAAGTTGGTTGGCACTTTTTGTGTGTCATAGAACATTAATCAATCTTTTTGGTCTTTTTGCTATGCTATTAAAATGTAGATGCTTTCATATGAGTAGGTAACTTACCCTTGCACACAAGCTTACAGTAACCCTTTGCATGCTGGGAAATTTGTAGTCTGCTAAAATGTCGTCTGCTGAATTTCTAAAATAAGCATTTTCTTAGATTTTTTTCAAAGAATACTATCAGAATAGCAAACAGTTTGGATCCTGATGAGACGCCACGTTCTGTGGCGTCTCATCTGGATCCAAACTGTTTGCAAAGGCCTTTATAATTCGGTTCCAGCGCTGAAAGGGGTAACGTATGCTTGCAATATGGCATTATCTTTCTCAAACCATGTGATAGCTATGTTTGATAACTTGTATGTCATCTTTGTAATAATAATAATATTTACAATTATAATGGTCATTGTTTATAAAATAAAAACTTATAAATAAAAAACTGATAACAGGAGCAGAACACTACATGTATTGAATTAGAATCTAAAAATAACTGTTTACAATAAACTTGATTAGAATGCATAACAAATATATAATGTATGTGTTAGTACTGAATGTATAGTATATAGTACACTAGTATATAAAAAAAAAATATTTTGTTATAATTTTAGCGTGCTAAATGTAATTATGTATTGAACATTTAAATACTATTGTTAGTCTACAAGTTATGAAAGAAACTAACAGTGACAAGAAAATCACATTCACTTCTATAAACAAAGGTTTATTAGCATTCCCAAAATATACATAATTTCTTCGTGCACATTCTATTACAGCACACAGATGAATGCATATAATTTATATTACATATACTTGTATAATTCTGCATGCTTGTTGAAACACCAACAACATGTTTTAAATCCTTCCATTCTTTTTTCTTTGTATTCTCTTTACTGCCAAGCAGCCTAATTCAGGTTTTTCACTAAGTAAACCAAACGCATTTACCACAAAGGCTGAATATAATTTTGATTTTCATACGTGTGAAGAGCAAATCTATCGTTCATATTTGCTCTTCAGTGGATATGTATACATATACAGGCATTCTTTAAACCTTTCCCACTCAGGAGCAAATTGAAAATGGCTATGTGCAAACAGCATAAAACCAGAACAGCCTGCATGTAACTCGCAGCTTGTTCAGGTTTTATGCTGTTTGCTGATCATCAGTATCTAAGGGTTGGAAATAAAGCCTTTACAATGTGAATCTAGTAAGAAAGATCTTAAATTGAATGTAACTGTCTTCTAAGGGACTAAAAATGTGTCAAAATACATATCTAAGTGGCAAAGGGTTAAGGTCCATCCATTGTGTCTCCAACTCTGAAGTTCTCACTTCACACATAACACCGCTATACCAACCAAGATGGAACCAATCATGCCAACATGCCTTATCATTTCAATCATTGTATCAGAGCCTGCTGCTGCTTTTCAGTATCACAAATCATGCACATGACATGCCATATCGTCGCTGTCGTTTTCAAACCTCGTAGCTACAAAATGCCTACTTTTCAGGAGAGAAAAAACCGTCTCATTTTTTTTTTATAGGAAACCTCGTAGTTTCAAAAAAATAAAAAAAATAAAAACGTTTTTGTCAAATTTGTCCAAACAAAACCACGTACCTATAGGTGAAATGGCGTCGATACGACTTTTTGCCGGGAAAAAAACCAACAATCATTCTACAACATTTCGTCACGTCACGTAGCTTTTTCAAGGGCTCTGATTGGCGTAGAGCTACGAGATATAGCACAAAACACGCGCCAGACTTCATATATTCGGAAAAGACGAAAAAAATATTTTGAAAATTTTGGAGCTACGAGGTTTGAGAACGACAGCGACGATATGCACTATGCTAAAGAAATGACAACTCTACAATATGTTTCAGAGCATTATATCACAACACATGCTCGGCTTTAACCTGGAGTGTACCCCACATCACCTTTGTTACCCCTAACATAATACTCTGCCTTTTAGTGCCCGATCTCAAGTCATGCTTTGAGCATTTCATTACCATGCTACAAACTCCACTCCGAGCATTCAGCATTTGGTTGCATAACCATGCTACAAACTCCACTCCGAGCAATCAGCATTTGGTTGCATAACCATGCTACAAACTCCACTCTGAGCACTAAATCAGCATTTGGTTGCATAATCATGCTACAAACTCCACTCTGAGCATTCAGCAGTTGGTTGCATAACCATACTAGAAACTCCACTCTGAGCACTGGATCAGCATTTGGTTGCATTGTCATGCTACAAACTCCACTCTGAGCATTCAGCATTTGGTTGCATAACCATGCTACAAACTCCACTCCAAGCATTTAGCATTTGGTTGCATAACCATGCTACAAAATTCACTCTGAGCATTCAGCATTTGGTTGCATAACCATGCTACAAAATCCACTCTGAGCATTCAGCATTTGGTTGCATAATCATGCTACAAAATCCACTCTGAGCATTCAGCATTTGGTTGCATAATCATGCTACAAACTCCACTCCGAGCATTCAGCATTCTGTATCCACCTGTGATGAACATGGTAATCTGATCCAAGGGGAGGTAATACCCCAAGGACTGCAGGAAGCACCATTGTATGTCCTGAACAAGGAAATATCTTGTGTAACTTGGCAGTGCAAGAGCTCGACTGGAATCTTCCTTCAAGCTGATTTTGAAGGGCGAACCTGCAAATAAATGTAAATGGAATAATTTAATATTGGATCCCTACTTGTTGTAGAAATGTCAAATTTATGTTTGATTGTTATTTTGATTTCACAATGGGGAAGTAAGAAAAACCTGTATCTGATAGAAATATGGTAAAATGATTCAACATTTTACACTCAACCCCTGTATTTGTGTTTTTATTAATTTATCAATCACAATTGAAGTGAAGAAGTTAATAATACAAAATTATGTTACTTTCAAAATATCAGTTATTTTAACAAAATTATATGTTTGAAAATTAATTTTAACTCTGGCCAAACAAATACAAAATTAAGTAACATAAAAGAAGCACAAAATGCCTTAATGCCTCATTGAATTGCAGGAGGATTGTAGCCTATTTTTACTGTTACAATATTAGATGAAACACATGTCTAGACCAGTAAAATGAAGGAAAATAAAAGATTTCATATAATATGGTATTTTTTATAGCATATTACCTTAATTGTGCACATGACTTTTAATTTCCCTTACCTTGGCCATGCTCAGCCAAGCAAAAATGTTACAGTGTAATATCAGCTTTATGTGCATGATTTTACTTTATTCGAAACATGTTTTTTATAATGGCAAGCTTTTTATTAGTAGCATATACATTTTGTTGCTTTATTTAAACAGAAAGTAACCATTGAAATCAAGGTTGAGTTGCAAAGTTATCATAAGTCAAGAACAAGAAGTTAGTATTAAGATTGGGCAGTTTTGTATTCCTTGTGCAATGGCTTAGCAATGTTTCAACATTTCATTTTGTTATCACTGATGTTGTTGCCCCTTTATTTGAATACTGGGGTTTAAGCATGTGTGTAAGTGTTGTCCCAGATAAGCCTGTGCAGAATGCACAGACTAATCAGGGAAAACGCTTTCCACTTTTAAGTAATTTTTCTTTTTATAGAGGTCTTTTAAACAAAAATTCAGTCTAGGGGGATTGTGTTGCCCCTGCCCATCTGGAACAACCCTTTACGCACATGCATTAAGCCTAATTGTCAAACAGTTTTCCAACAACTCGGCTTACCAGGAACGGGCACTCCATTAT
Organism: Dreissena polymorpha; assembly: GCF_020536995.1. Classification (NCBI taxonomy): domain Eukaryota; kingdom Metazoa; phylum Mollusca; class Bivalvia; order Myida; family Dreissenidae; genus Dreissena; species Dreissena polymorpha. The sequence goes on from NC_068360.1 coordinate 16,755,155, forward strand.
AAGAGATGTAGATATCATAGAGGTCAGGTTTCTCAAGGTCAAAGGTCAAGTGTAGAAGGTCATCCATAGCTTTCTCGATGGCTGATTGGACAGTTCCCTCGCTGTTCATGATCACGACATGAAGGTCCCCAGGACCAGCTGAATTCACATCAACTGGAAAATGTAATTTATAATGGTCAACATTTCGGAATAAAATTTAACCCTTTCCTGCTAAGGAGCCACGTGAAAAAGGAAAGTAATTCACAAGATGTTAAGGTGAAAAAGGAAAGTAATTCACAAGTTGTTAAGGTTTTAAGCCATTTGCTGCTCATCAGTATTTAAGGTTTGGAAAGGAAGCCTTAAAAACTTGAATCTATTAAGAAAGGTATTTAATTAAGTTTTGATTTTCTAAGTGATTACAAATGCTTTAAAATGAGTATCTAAATGGTGAAGGTTAAACAATAACTGTGGATCAAAGATCAACTGGAATTAAGACACACATTCGCCAAACACAACGTTGTGGCCCATCCATTTTTGGAAAGATCTTTTGGACATCAAAACTTACTATAGCTTGCCCAATAAGTGACTACTACCAAACAAGATTATCTGGCAAGATAATCTTGTTGTAGAAATGCTAAGTTTCCACACGGATGGACAAACACCAATGAGGAATCTGCTATACCCTCTTTAATTTATTGTGGGGTGTATAAAAATCAAATCTACACAAAACTCTTTATTTTGCATCATAATCTTCAATATAAATCTCAGGCAAATGAACCTATGAGATGATCTTTAAAATAATTATATCGGCTAAAAAACTGTTCTTATTACACAAGATCCATCACAAGTTGATTTATTGTTATGTTACATATTTTGAGGTTTGATCATGAAACTATTGTTTGAATGTTTGTTTCGTTGGATTTTTTTGTTGTTTTCAACAGTATTTAAGTAATTACACAGCGTTAAATTTACCAACTCACACTTTTCCCAGGGTTAGCTGGTTTGAGTTCTAAGTGCACATACTTATGCAAGAAACTGCCGTTCTTTAATCTGATGAACGGAGAGAATGGCCCCATTTCATTACCAATACCAACTTTAGTCATGTTGTCTTGCTGCGATAGATTAAACTATTGTATCTAACAAAACAAGTATGAAGAAGACATCATATACAATAGTTTGCTCTCAACACATGACTTACAAATTTATAAGCACAATAAATATATAATATAGACGAAACCTTTCATCAAATGTCTTGTGCCGACTTTGGGCTCATCCCAGTGACCAGTGACCTTGACCTTTGTCGAGTCAAAGGCCTCAATTCTCATTGGACAGCCCCAAGCAGGTATCACATCGCCATATTTCACTTCCACGTCATAGGTCCCTGGCTTGATTGGTATCCAGTCAATGCTGTACAGGCGGTCTCCAATATTCCTCAGTTTGAATGGTACTCTGTTATAGACTGGCCCTGCAATTAGATACCATTACGCATGATGTTCACAGGAAAATCTTGACCCGTTTTTAACAACCTATTCTGAAACTAAAACCAAACAATAAAGAATAATGATTTAAAAGTTATGTTGTAAATATTCTGTTTTGTTGAGTCTTCCTTGACTCTGGGAAAATAGGGCTTAATAAATGTGTGTTAAGTATCATCCCAGATTAGCCTGTGCAGTTTGTAATGGCTAATCTGGGATACCACTTTCCCCATTTTATGGAACTTTTCATTTCTATATTTAAAGTCTAAGAAGCCAAGGCAGTCCAAAAATCCAGTCTAGGCAGAAAGTTTCATCCCAGATTGGCCTGTGTGGACCACACAGGCTACTCTGGTCGACACTTTTGGCACATGCATTTAGCCCCGTTTTCCCAAAGCGTGCCTCATGCGTTCCAACTGACCAATGATATGGATGGCCAGATCCTCAATGGCTGAGGGGGCACAGGTCATGTGAAGGTTCACCCAGTGGTGGCACGGATACAGGCTCCTCTCTGGTCGCTGTACCCTGATCTTGTCCATATCGGCGAAGTTGATCGACAGTGGACTACCTGGACGAAAAGTAACAGTAGGTTTGATATGAGCAGTCTAAGCAGAAAGTTTTGTCCCAGATTAGCCTGTGTGCACTACACAAGTTTTGTCCCAGATTAGCCTATGTGCACTACACAAGTTTTGTCCCAGATTAGCCTGTGTGCACTACACAACCTTTGTCTCAGATAAGCCTGTGTGCACTACACAAGTTTTGTCCCAGATTAGCCTGTGTGCACTACACAAGTTTTGTCCTAGATTAGCCTGTGTGCACTACACAAGTTTTGTCCCAGATTAGTCTGTTTGCACTACACAAGTTTTGTCCCAGATTAGCCTGTGTGCACAACACAAGTTTTGTCCCAGATTAGCCTGTGTGCACTACACAAGTTTTCCCAGAATGAGGCTCACATAAAACAACTGCTTTGCATAGAAACTGTCTAGTTAAGCGGTGCAAAGGACACAGTCTGGAAACACACCAAACACACCAAATATTATCTCTGCATAATCCTTAAAATTGGAAATGCTGTACTCATAATTTAAGCTTGAATGACAAATAGCTTTCAAGTTATATGTAAATTGATTCAAACAAAAATAAAGCAAAAGAAAGAAATTGTGTTGAGGATGTCAATACATATATTCTGATTGACAATTTAGAACACTTTCATTTGTGGTGCATTATAACTTTAAGGCTTGAACTATTTCTTATGACTTGACTGATTCAAAAGCAAAAATTGTTTAGAAACTAATGGAGTGCTTTCAGAGGGGAGGAACAATTCTTGGTGTATATGGAAGGTTTTTGGCGGCAATGGAAAGATCATGGTTTCTATGGAAGGGTTTTGGTGTCTATGGAATGTTCTTGGTGTCTATGGAAGGTTATTGGTGTCTATTGAAAGTTCTTGATGTCTATGGGAAGTTCTTGGTGTCTATTGAAAGTTCTTGATGTCTATGGGAAGTTCTTGGTGTCTATTGAAAGTTCTTGATGTCTATGAAAAGTTCTTAGTGTCTATTAAACGTTCTTGGTGTCTATGACAAAATTGTGTTTCCTGAGTGTGAATAGATCGTGGAATGACTCGGTCGCTAGGCTGACATCATATCCTCTGTGCCAGTCATGTAATACATTTTGCATTGTGCAGAGTAATTGCAGATACAATGGCTAGAAGCTTACCATTGCTTACAGTCTTTTAATCTATCAGAACTTACTTGGAATGTGTTCTCCGTTGAACAAGATGGATAACTCATGCCTTCGTTCACCCTCGCCCATGAAAGTCACCTCAAAAGTTCCCTCCCCTAGTGCCTCTAGCTGGGTCGGGATTTTCTCCCCATCTGTTGTCACGGTTACCTCCATAGTCCCATCTCCAGCTTCCTCACCAAGGACTGAAACAAAGCAGCTATATTACATGAGCTGCACTCTGTGACAACTGGGCTTAATTCATATGCATTGAGTGTCCTCCCAAGGACAGCACAGGCTTATCAGGGACAATTATACAATTATAACATTCCATTTACCATACATAATTATCATAACCTTAAAAGGGAGACTTTTAATATAGTCATGAGGTTAAATGAAGGAAAATATGAAAATAAAAGATCTGCCTTTACAGTAAACAATACATGTACATGCATAAACACAACAAAAAGAAACACATTTTGTACCTATAATAAACTGTCATTAGTTGGTACATTTAAAAACGTTTTCATGCAAAGTAGTTGATGTACGAATAAACCTGATTGGTATGTTTCATAATTTTGAATAAATAATCAGGTATTTTAATGAAAGCACATTGGCAGAATTCATTGTGCTGTATCTCAAAGTCTCAGGCCCCACAATAAAGCAATTAACATTACCAACAAACATATTTGATGTACCTAAAACTGCAAAGGCAGTTGACTTTATAAACCATGCATTTTAACACTGAAATCTTTAATTAATGTGTAGATAATCCTTCCAAGATTAAAACACAAGTGAAAATAGCAACAAGCAACCAATAAAAGACCAGAATAGCCTGCGAGTAACTGGCATTCTGTTCAGGTTTCATGCTGTTTGATGCTCATCAGTATCTTATGGGAAACGAAGCCCTTAAAGCTTGAATCTAGTCAGAAAGGTCCTCAATTTAATTTTCCATGGGACTACAAACGCCTCATAATGCATATCTGGTAAATGGATAGAGCAAACTTCACGGCAATCCAGTACCTCTGAACTTGAAAGGACTGTTGAGTATCCCCAGAGGCATCTTTGACAGCCTGACCAGCTTGGGGTCCCAGGTCTTAAAGCTGTAAGGACTGCCAGCCATGTGGGCCCCCCGGTAAGTGACACTCACCATATGCACCCCTACAAAATTAAACAGTTCTCGCTCTGTGAAAATTGGGTTTAATACTTGTGCGTAAAGTGTCCTTACAGATAAGCCTGTGAAGTACGAGCAAGGCTGATCAGGTATGACATTTTCTGCATAAACTGACTATATGCAAACCTGGAAAATAATGTAATAATTTGTTGGAGAAATGGTGCTTAATTCATGTGCGTAAAGTGTGGTCTCATATTAGCCTACGCAGTTCACACAGGCTTATCAGGAACAACACTTTCCGCTTGATAGAATTTTTCCTTTAAAGGAAGTTTCCTCTAAATAAAATCAAGTCTAGCTTTTTCAGTGCTGGAACCGAATTTTGAAGGCTTTTGCAAACAGTTTGGATCCAGATGAGACGCCACAGAACATGGCATCTCCTCAGGATCCAAACTGTTTGCTATTCTGATAGTATTCTTTGAAAAAAATAGAAGAAAATGCTAATTTGAGAAATTCAGCAGACAACATTTTAGCAGACGACAAATTTCCCAGCATGCAAAGGGCTAGGCAGGAAGTGTCATCCCTGATTAGCCTGCGCAGACTGAGGCAACACATTACGCATATGCATTAAGCCCCATTTTCCCAGAGCAAGACTTTAATAGTTTCATGGTATTCAATTTTGTGCAAGATGCAAAAATTGTTACTAGTTAAAACTCAACAATACAGGATTGATTTTCAAAACTATGGATTAGTGTTAAAAACTTAAAAATGTTCGGTTTGTAAGAAATACATGTATAATGTTATGCTTTAAAAACATTTATATACTTTATTAAGGGTTAGTACAAATTTATTGCATAGAAACTAAATGAATAATATATCATTCAAATTTTAAATTTTTGGTAAGCAATTGGACCCGTATTCTAACATGTATCATTTGAAAATGTGTGCATTAAGCCTTAAATATGTAACCCACCTTAGATTTATTTTTAATGTTTTTCAAGAGAACCTCGGCTGGAACTTTATATATGGCCCATTTCATAATACACTTACCAACTTCTTTTGGTATAAAATCTATTCTTTGTACTCCATCTTTCTCTTGGGTGTAATTGACCGCTACATCCCTTTTAGAGGGAGCTGTAATATGGACATGCTATAATTACATAATGATCAACACTCTACAAAACATTATGTGCTTACACATTATTTTTGCAAAAAAAGGCACATTTGAGAAATAAATACCACAAATGATTCAACCATTAACATTTAGATTCATCAACAGACTTTATAGACATCTAAACAATACAAATATACATAACTATTGTTCCACATCAAAAGTAATCAAGGTTGCTACAAGTTGAAATATACAATTATTTACTGTTTTCAATCGATGAAATATGAGTAATGCTTCACTTACCTGGATCTCAGTGTTTTCATGCATACTTCATGAGTAGAAATGTTCCTTGATCTTGCAAAATACCGATCACCCAATGCTGTTAATACTCAAATGTTCCATATATTTCAAACACTTATATGGGATACCAGAGATACAAATTTTCTATGCATCTTTTCTTTTCTTCATATTCACAGAAAAGTGTGGCTTTCAGAGTTAATATTTGTTGATAGAACAAATTTTTGATATAGTGGTGAATAAAAACATGCATGCATTGTTGAAACTAAGTTCACAAATTATACTTTAATAAAATAAAAAGAACCTCACATAGTGTCTACTCTTTTCATTAGTGGAAGAATCAATAACATGCTGTTACAGTTTACTGTGAGCTGCTGGAGAAATTTTAATAAAAAGTAACTTTTCACTAAATAAAAGAAAACAAGAAACCGTCAGAGACAGGTGATGCTCCCCAAAGTTTTTTTTTCTCACAATACTGCACTATATATTCAGATAAAAGAAAAAGTTTTGAGGGCACAGTAGATGGGGGGGGACAAGAAGTTTTTTATAGAAAATTTCAAAGGGCCATAACTCTGTGAAAAATCATCCAACCAGAACCCGCTGATAATATGCACATCTCCTCTTGGTAGTGAAGCTTCCCATAAAGTTTAATTGAATTCCGGTCATTAGTTGCTGAGAAATAACCCGGACAAAAATTGTGCACGGACAGACACACAAACGGACGGACGGATGGACAAAGCGGCGACTATATGCTCCCCCCCAATTTTTTGGGGGAGGATAAAAAGAGTGCTTAATAACAACAACAACAAATTGTTGGGCATGCAATAAGATATTAGTTATACAATGAACATAAGCACATGATTCTCCCAAATTATTTTTTGTAGATCAGAGACATAAACAAGAAAGCAATGCATAATATTTCAATAAGAAACAACATTTTGCATGGTTAGTATGCATAAATAACAAACACACCTGTAGCAGCATTATGTTATATTATATAAAAGAAACATATCAAAGTAATGCATTACTATTATTGCATACTCAAATATTGTTAGTATTAACACTGAATGAACATTCCAGCTCCAAGAAAATTTACAAAGCAATTATATTTATAAGTAATAAACACAATTTAATTTGCTAGTAATATGTTTAAATATTTAATATTTTATATACTTTTTACAAAGATTTTCTGATTTTTATATTGTTCAATTTATTGCTCAAAATGATTTGTGTGTGCACTATAAAATACCTGTTGTTCTATAAAAGCCTTTCATTTACTGCAAATACATTTGTTTGAAAACCAACCCCAACAAACACCATGCAAATCATCGTCATACACTATACATTTATACATATAAAAGCAATTTACATATTGTGTTATATGCATTGTAATTGTCATGATAAAAAACAATAATTGTGATAAATTGTGTGCATACTGCATAGAACTACTTGACTTACAAATTATATCAACATTGACATCCAATGCTCTTTCCAAATCTAGGTAGAAACTGGCAGACTTGTCTACAGGAAGTTGCAATTCGAAGCTTCTTACTTGAACTGCTGTAAGACTCACAGCATTGCAAGTAAATGGAGAATCTGAAGTCAAGGGAAGTAAAAATTACTTTTTTTTTTCAAATATCAAGGGAAGCAACACTTTTAAAGCAAAATTATCCGTGCATCAAGGGAAGTAACTCTGCAATTTGTTTTCCAGTATGGGAATTTTTCAGAAAATTCCATCGTATTAACAAATTAAATTTATGAAATCATATCTTTAATTTCTTTGATTATCTTTTCTACTTTATTGTCACATAAGATACAGAAGTGTGTATCTAGATTGTAACAAACATGTACCATAATATTGACAAGGATCTCATCGACTACCACTCCACCATATTAGCGTTTAATAAAGATAGAAAATCTGTATAATAATATTTTGATTTCAGAGAAATGCTTTTATCAGTTTCCTTCGGCAAACCAGTTCTATGGTTTCACTAAAAATGTCTGTTGAATGCTCCAAACCTTAGCAACAAACCCGGATCTTCCCCATCCCAAGGCTGACACCATATCCATTAGGCCTTAAACAGTGACTTGCGCATCTTAACTTTGCATACAACAGATACTAATGATCAAGTAAATGTGTTGCCACAGCGCAGTGAATATGGTGTCAGCCTAGCGACTGGGATATCACAAGTCTTATCCCATTTGTGGGAGCGTTCTTTTAATCTCCAATAGACACCAATTACTGGTTCTACCCAGGTAAAGGACTCAATAAGCTGTAGGCTTTTGATGCAATCCAACTAAAATAACAAGAGCTGTGTTTGTGAAGCACAATGACCCCTACTGGGCTTTGAAGCTGCACGGCAGCTATTTTAGACAAAAATGACCTTTGACCTTGAGGGATGACCATGACCTTTCAGTCTCAAAATGTGCAACTCCATGAGATACATATTCATGCCAAATATCAAATTGCTATCTTCAATATTGCAAAAGTTATGACCAAAGTTAAAGATTTGGGAAAGACACACACACACACACACACATACAATGACACAATGACAGACAGTCTAAAAACAATATACCCCTGATCATTCGATCCAGGGGGAATAAAAAGATTTAAACTTTGTACCTGGATGTTGCTCCTGGTTAAAGATGATCTCCACTTTCTGCTGGCCCGCCTCCTCGGGTGTAAAGCTCATCTTGTACACACCGGTCTCCTGGGACTCTACCGTGTTGGGCAGGGTGCCGCTGTTCACCATGATCTCCAGCTGGCCCTCCCCGGCCTTCCTTACATCAACTGGACAAGGGGGGAACATACGTTTATAAGTGGTGTTCTGGGAAAACTGGGCTCAATTCATGTGCCTAAAGTGTCGTCCAAGATTAGCCTGTGCAGTCCGCACAGGCTAATCAGGGACGTCACTTTCCGCCTAAATTGGATTTTTGCTAAGAAGAGACTTCATTTAAACAAAAAATGTTATAAAAGTGGAAAGTGTTGTCCTTGATAAGCCTATGCAGGACTGCACAGGCTAATCTGGGATGACACTTTACGCACATGCATTAAGCCCAGTTTTCTCAGAATGTGACTCATGTATATTAGTGGTGTTCTGGAAAAACTGGGCTTCACGAATGCACGTATGGAGTGGTTCCAGATTAGCCTGTGCAGTCCACTTTTATGGAGCAAATTTTTTTAAACTGAAGTCTCTCTTCGAAAAACTCATGTTTAGGTTGAATGTGTGGTCCCTAATTTGGGATGACATTTAACACACTTGCATTACATCCTTTTCCCCATAGCGCATTTCATTTATAAAATGAACAATGCCGTTTTTGTGTGTGAATCTGCATGTTGATCTGACCATGCTGTGTAGGATACCCCATGAAAGAATATGCACTTTTTTTTCGATAGCCCTTGTTTTTGCTATAGAGGCAGTCACAGACAATATTGCAATTCCAGGAATCCCAGTAAAACACTGTAGCACTTTACAAAGGGAGCCCCTTGGTTTGTGTACATGCTACGTGCTAGATGAATAACACAAAACTTGTTAGCTCAATGTTTTTTTTACCACAAGATTTCTCCTTGGATGGAAAAAAGATATGTGTTGCTGAAATTTTCAATGCCCCCACCCCGCTGGCAATTGATACACAAACATCTAGAGCATTTTACCAGTTAAACACTGCTCCAAATATTGGCAACAGCATCACCCTGATGAAATTCCTAACATGAATTACACACCCTGATGCAATTCCTAACATGAATTACACACCATGATGCAATTCCTAACATGAGCTACACACTGTAATGCATCTCCTTACACGAGTTACACACCCGGGTGCAATTCCTAACATGAGTTGCACACTCTGATGCAATTCCTAACATGACTTACTCACCATGATGCAGTTCCTAACACAAGTTACACACCCTGATGCAATTCCTAACACGAGTGACATTTTCCCAAGGATGTACACATCAATGAAGCAATTCTTAGAAAGAGTGACATTTTCCCAAGGATGTACACATCAATGAAGCAATTCCTAGCAGGAGTGACATTTTCCCAAGGATGTACACATCAATGAAGCAATTCCTAATACGAATGACATTTTCCCAAGGATGTACACATCAATGAAGCAATTCCTAACACGAATGACATTTTCCCAAGGATGTCCACATCAATGAGGTTTTTTAGGTCAACAAATCCCTAATGCACTTAAATCTTATTTTTGACCTTTAACTTCAAATTGTGAACTTGACCTTCCAAGAACATACCATGTTTTTGAACTCAACTTTTTTTTTAATGCTTGTCACTTCTGCCAAGTATTTTAGAAATCCATAAAATTTTCACACAGTTATAGCAAACAAATCTCAAAATGCTTACTTCCAAATTCAATAGGCTGGCCGACGACTCCATCAGGGATATCAGTGACCTTGATGGCCGTTGTGTTGTATGCCTTGGCCACGAAGGGGCTTCCAGTGAGCTCTTGCTCTCCATACTTCAGGGTTATTGTGTAGTCACCTATTGTACATTGAATAGCATCTCTTTACCACTTATATACGTATTTTTACGCATTTGTTGTCCCTTACAAAGTTAAATTTAATTTAAGACCTTTTTTACTAAATTCAAGTTTTAAAGGCTTCATTTCCAACCCTTAGATACTGATGAGCAGCAAACAGCATAAAACCTGAACAGACTGCGAGTTACTCGCAGCTGGTTTTATGATATTTGCACATAGCCTTTTTCACTTTGCTTCTGAGTGGGAAAGGGTTAAAATGGATATGCTCAAGGACTGGTCCTATCTTTGAAAAATATGTTTCATTGTTTTTACTGCAAAATCCTCAGTATTAAGTTTAATTAAGAACATACATTAAATGTTAAAAAAACGTACAGCCTATAAGACTTGATTGGTTATCGTCGGTTTCGGTATATTTTTAAAGTAACCTGGTCTCGGGTATACTACAATATAGTAACCTGGGTTCAGATAAACTAAAAAGTACCCCGGAGTATGTCTGGTGCCTTTTTAGTATATTTTCCAAACCAGGGGTACCTTGTTGTATACTTAAAGAGCAGTCAGGAAACTTTTAAGTAGTAACTGAGCCGCCAACCAATTGAGTGTTTACAAGTCTTCACCTCAAATCATCAGAGAACTATGAGATAACAATTCCTATTAACCCATTTATGCCTAGTGGACTCTCCCATTCTTCTAAATTGGATCAATTTATTTCCAAAATTAGGGATGTCTAGTATATTTATTTCTATATTAAGAATATTTCTTTCAGAAATTCCTTTAAGCAAACAGGGCAGACCCAGATGAGACGCCGCATCATGCGGCGTCTCATCTGGGTCTACGCTGTTTGCCGAGGCCTTTGTTCTAGACGCTAGGCATAAATGGGTTAATTAACCTCAAGTATATTAAGTCATACTTATTAGGATTAATATTTAAATGTAATTATAAAGACATTCGAGAAAAATTATCAAGGAATACATTCTTTTTACCATGGCTAGTGTAACAGGATACAGTTTAATTGAGTCTCATTCTGTGAAAACAGCGTTTAAATTCATGTGCGTAAAGTGTTGTCTGTACAGATTAATCTGGGACAACACTTTATGCGCATACATTAAGCCCAGTTATCCCAGAATGTGACTAACATAAAGCCCCAATAGTGATATACAATTCTTAAAACACTAATTCTACCCACCAATTTCCATAGGAGTGTATTTGACCTTCATTTGATTGTTTTTGTTCTTTAGTTTGTGTTGCACGCTGTTTCTATGGGGATCTGAAAGAAGAACAACACAAGACGTGTCACACAACAGACCATGAGGAACTCAACATACTGCTTTGACAGATGAAAAGCTTTAAAAACAATTACACCCAAACAACTTAACACATGTGAAAAACCAAGTTGACACAAATGAAAAACCACTTTGACACAGATGAAAAACTGGTTAGACACAGATGAAAGACTTAAATAAGATAACAGTCATGCTATGTACATGTTTACGGAATAGTATGTTCTGGAACTTACTAATGGAAGAACAAGCAAGCAGACAAACTGACCAATGGTAAACAAAGGTATCTGGACTTTATAAAACTTAAAGAAACAAAATCCCATACCGACTAGCTGTTGGATCTTAAAACAGAATACTATGTCAGTTGTGCAAAAACACACGAGGTATTCACAAACTATGAGAATTTATCAATGAGCAAAATAAAAATGCCTACAAAGTAAATTGCGAAATGTGCATTTTTCACCAATAACCATGGAACAGAGGGTGCTTAGAAAGAGGAACATTTGAATCATGCAAATATTTCAGTTTACAAAATATGATACCATAAATTGAATTTTGTTATTTATAGTGATAGTGCTGTGTTATACATACCTGAAGTATGAGGAAAAGTATACATGTGTATACCCTAATGCAATCTTAAGTCATCTTGGAACAAAATTGTGAATCTCACAACAAAATAGGTATATATATATGTATATATATTTACATAATTAATTTATGATAAATGAAATACTGAAATAAATGATAATAAGCTATGATCTGTGAAGAATAAAAAAAAACATTATTTGCTAAAATACAAATAAAAAAAGAAAGAAAGAAACATGGAAAATTACATTGTTCTTAATTCTTAAATGAGAAATTACATTTTAAAAATGTCACAAAACACATGTACAAAATATATTTACAAAATTGTATCAAACATAGACAAGCATACTTAACTAACATAATCTTCAAATGAAATATTACTTAGAAGTTATCATAGACTAAAAATGAAAAGTTCTTAAATCAATTCATTTATTATTTATATTCATTATAATAATGTTGTGTGATTTCCTTATATCATCATCAATAATTCTTCTTAATTTGACACTAAATGAACGAAATAAATTTAACAAAAAACTGGTAACTACAAACAAATGTGAGTAACTGTGAAAGAGATAACATAAATTATATTCAATCCTTGTTGCTAAGTGGGTTAAGAGATAACATAAATTATATTCAATCCTTGTTGCTAAGTGGGTTAAGAGATAACATAAATTATATTCAATCCTTGTTGCTAAGTGGGTTAAGAGATAACATAAATTATATTCAATCCTTGTTGCTAAGTGGGTTAAGAGATAACATAAATTATATTCAATCCTTGTTGCTAAGTGGGTTAAGAGATAACATAAATTATATTCAATCCTTGTTGCTAAGTGGGTTAAGAGAAAACAAAGTCTTTGAAGAGGCATGCTACATTTTATTGTATACATAACAACTGTTACATAATACATGCATGCTAGTAACAAAAATACACAAAATATATATTTTACACCATTAAAATGTTCAATTTAGTAAAATATTATTGAGGACTCCATCCATTCATCATCAAACTCCAAAATACTCAGAAACTTTTGTCTTACACAATTATAATATCATAATCAGCATTACTGTTAACCACGATTGACGAAAAAAGAAAAGTTTTAAAATACCGTTTTTTTTTAACAATATTTACAGTTTATATTGATTAAAATATCACGACTGGTATATTACATAACATGAAAAAAGTTCATATTTTCAGTATATTTGGTAATACAATTTTGCGATGTGAAATTGAAAGTACATCGCGAAAAAAAGGTGACATAACGATATACACACTATAAATAACGCAAGTAGATTGATCATTTTATATATAAAAAATATACAATTCACTACACATGCACAAGTTGCATTCTTGGGTTTACCACATGACGATGATGATCAATCTACTTACTATTTTAATCAATATAAACTAATAATTGAAAAAAATACGGTATTTTAGAACTTTTCTTTTTTCTTCAATTGAGATTGACAGTTCCTTTAAATTAAAATGAATTTTTAATGTTGATAAATACTATGCCTTTGATGTCTTCAAAGACAAACCCAAACAACCATATATAAAAATTTATGAAACACTACAATATTATCAATTTAAGTGACATTTCTTGTTCAATTATCATTATTACCCAGACGTATTTGATTTTTTTTTTCGTGGAAATGATGTATGTGTGTGGACATTGTTAATATCAACCCTGAATGTCCCTTTCAAACTGGTTAAAATGTTCATGCACAGTCAGAGAAATTTATAAAAAGAATAGAAGTATTATTAAACCTGGTATACAATGCCTTTGCACAAGTTTAAGTACTTTTACACTGGCCAAACTTCGTAAAAAGTATTTAAATTTAAACAACCAATGTTCCAGATACAAACTTAATATATTTAAATGGTTTATAATGCATTCAGAAATAAACCGTCTATATTTTTTTTAAATGCATTTATAAACATATTAAACTACAAATTGTTCACAGACGCACAGACGCTGATCCACCCCCCTCCCCCTTCCCTCACACATTTTTGGACACAGACAAATCTAATGATATTCTACAGTGAACAGACAGGGCCAACATTCTGCCAAAAATGGTCGCAGTACAATTCCATTCTTTATGATCATACACTTATACAGGTCATTTAACTTTTACAAGTTTAACAAGATTCACCTAGTACAGTTTAAAGTGACATACACAATATATTGTGGGACTATACATACTCAAAAGTGGAAAAAGAGACAAAGGGACATTAGTTGCTAAAACTTGTTGCAGCCTTATTGATTTTTGTTAAAACCTCTTCAACTTAGATATGTATTTTGACCCATTTGTAGTCCCTTAGAAAGTTAATTTAATTAAAGACCTTTCTTACTAGATTTAAGTTTAAAAGGCTTCATTTACAACCCTAAGATTCTGATGAGCAGCAAACAGCATCCTGAGCAGACTGCGAGTTACTCCCAGGCTGTTCTGGTTTTATGCTGTTTGTGCACAAACAAGCACAAAGCCGTTTTCACTTTACTTCTGAGTAGGAAAGGGTTAAATCATCTACACATTAAGTTCATTCAACTGTAAAAGCTCGAGCGAGATTCATCCAAATGTTCACAGAGGGGGTACTCACATGACAATAAAGATAGCAACGTTGATGCCGAGACAGGTATTTTGAGCTGTTTTATATCCATTATTATTTTATTAATTGTTAAGATGCTACTCACCTTCAAACCATATCCGCAAGAAAGAGATTAGTTTTTATATTGAATGAATAGTCGCTCTATATCTTGACTTTATTCGCTGCAAAAAGTTTTAGTGGGTCTCAAAATTACAGCTCCGCCAAGAAAATTTGCAGCAAGAAGTCGAGATAGAGAGCCAATATTAATACGAAATTAAAGCTAATCACTTTCTTGCTGGTATGGCTGGAAAGTGAGCTGCATTTAACAATTCATACACGTAATAAAGGGCATAAAACGCTGTAAAATACCTGTCTTGGCATGAACTGCGCTATCTTGTTTGTCATCTGATTACCCCCTCTTGTTCAAGAGGAGTTCAAAACAAATGCTTGAGGTCATTCATATGTACATACAAAAAGAGAGGGGGGGGGGGGCATTAAATCATATTGAAGGGAAAAAAATGTTAACATGGGTTATATTTAACATGGTATACCAGGTTTTAAAGTCAACATGGAAAATATTGTGAATCAAAAGAACTGGAGTAAATTAGATATTAAACTCTAAAAGAAATAGGTAACCAGTCTAGCAGTGGTTCAGAAGACTGGTTTACATGCTCGTACAACATCTGGGTTACCTAGAATGGACACTGCAAGCTGCTTGGGATCCAGATTATTCATGATTATCGAGAATGAAGCCGTTTTATTGACCTGGACATACTCCAGGCCTCGGCCCGAGACTGTCATGCTTTTGGCATCTGCGATCGCGATCCGCCACGGGGAGCCTGAAATGAAACTTCAGCTAAATTACATAATTCAATGGATGAGCGTGATAGCCTTGTACTGGGAAAACTGGGCTAAATGCATGTGCGTTAAGTGTTGTCTTAGATAAGTCTGTGCACAGGCTAATCAGGGACAAAACTTTGCAACTAAAAACTGTATTTTCATTTAGAAGATACTTTATTTTAACAAAAAAATTATGAAAGCGAAAAGTGTCGTCCCTGATTAGCTTGTAAGACTTGCACAGGCCTATCTGGAATGACACTTAACGCACATGCATAAAGCCCAGATTTCTCAGAACACGGCTCTCTATGTTATAAAAGTGTTACAACAGACACAAAAGTTTCAAACTCAATAATGGGTTGGCTGAAATAAGTCTATTCATCAGTCATAAATTAGACCAGAATGCACCAACCAATGCTATAAAAAAAATGCTCAAAACATTATGTTAATTGGTCACTTCGAAAACATTAATGTCAGTCATACTATTATGGTTTATAAAAACCAAAATCCAAAGATAGCACTACAATTTAACTAAAATGTTCCTCGGTAACAATATTTATACAAAAGTGCATTAGAATTTTGTTTGTTAGTTTCAACTGAGTGAATTGAAGGCAATATTTGTGATAGTTAAAAAATGGAAATAACTCCTTCAACAAAACTGAGGAAGAGTTCGTAGCTACTGTTAAATCATGTATATTAATTAATTGGAATTAAATTTTTTGGTCTTTTAAAAAATGACTTTTTGTGGACGCTTAAATTCGACGATTTCTTAAATGAGAACAACAGCTGTGTTTGTGAAACACAATGCCCCCTACTGCGCTTTGAAGCCGCACAACAGCTATTTTAGAAACAAGGTTATATTTTGAATGTAAAGGTCACAGTTACCTTGACCTTTGACCTAGTGACCTCATACCATGTTTGATTGAAGATCTTAATGGGGTGCATGCACATGTGAAGTTTAAAGAAGATATATCCAAGAGTTTTCATTGTATGAGCAATGTTAAAGTTTTGGGACAGACACACACATACAATGACAGACAGACAGGCCCAAAACAATATACCCCCTGATCATTCCATCTGGGAGCATAAAAACTAAGAAATTTGGGTTGATCATTTTCGATGTTTTTTCGAAAAATTCATGGATCAATCCCAGCCTACCTGGAACATGTTCTTTGTTGAACTTCATCTCAATGGTGTGATATTCTATGGAGACAGGGAGAAACGACGCCGTAAACCGGTAGTTACCATGGTTCTGTACACTGCAGGCAATCTCACCTCCATTGATCATTATCTCTATGTTACCACTGCCTGCTTTTGAAGCATCAACTGAAAATGTCCATGAACAGCATTTTATTTACAATATAAAACACACAAGATTACAAATCAATGCAATGTTATTGACACAATTATTGTTGTAGTATCTGTATCAATTTTTGAAGAAAATGTTGTTGTTTTTTTCATATTTATTTAATCATATTTTAAAGACTTAATATTGTAAACATGATTGTTTGACTGGAAGGAGTCTATGACTCAAGGAGTAGATGAAATCATTATTATATTTAGGATTTAAGATTTTAATTTTATGATTGTGTTCTTGATACATCAGAAGCCTAAAATATCAACAACATTTTGCCTTTTAAGGAAAACTTATCACACAACACCAATTAAAACTAACTATACATGGAACCATTTTGCAAACATATCCGGCTACTTACTGTCAAATACCACGGGCTGCACTAGCAACCCAGACGAGGGCATGTTAGATACGGCAACCCGACCAGTGTCATAAACCCGCACTGTGTACGGGGATCCCTGAATCTTCTTGCCCCCATAGGTCACCGTGACCTTGTGATCGCCTGAAAGAAATATTGCGTGTCATTGAAGCAAGTATAGGCAGTCATTGGTTGCAATACACACATGGATTAACCAATAAAAACTTAGGCAATGGTATATAAAGTATTTGTACTAAAATGTGTTGCAATAACCATCTAAGCAAGTAGTCTGTTCTTGTCTAGCGGATAAGCTTACCACAATTCAACTCTTTGGCTTTCCTAAAAAAATTGTCAATTTGTGATTACCCGAAAAAAATGTTATGTCCTTCTATTGAAAATAAACTAAAGAAATACATTTCCCTTTCATTGAAATAAACAACATCATGAAATACAATTGGGAACAAAAATACCGCAAGAAACCAGTTTAAGAGGGTGTGCCATATTCTGGGAAAACTAGGCTTAAAGCATGTGTGTAAAGTATCATCCCAAATTAGCTCTTTCAGTGCGGGAACCGAATTTTGAAGGCCTTTGCAAACAGTTTGGATCCAGATGAGACGCCACAGAACGTGGCGTCTCATCTGGATCCAAACTGTTTGCTATTCTGATAGTATTCTTTGCAAAAAAAATCGAAGAAAATGCTTATTTTAGAAATTCAGCAGACGACATTTTAGCAGACGACAAATTTCCCAGCATGCAAAGGATAAGTATGTGTGGTGCCCACAGTCTAATCAATGAAGACAATTTTCGCTTTTATGGAATAAATCATTTAAAGGAAGTCTCTTTTAAACAAAAGTCCAGTCAAGGTGAAAAGTGTCATCCCTGATTAGCCTGTGGAGACTGTGCAGGCTTATCTAGAACAACACTTTATGCCCATGCACTAAGTCCAGTTTTCCCAGAATAGGGCATAACCCTTTGCATGCTGGGAAATTTTTCGTCTGCTAAAATGTCTGCTGAATTTCTAAAATTAGCATTTTCTTCGATTTTTTTAAAAGAATACTATCAGAATAGCAAACAGTTTGGATCCTGATGAAACGCCACGTTCTGTGGCATCTCATCTGGATCCAAACTGTTTGCAAAGGCCTTCAAAATTCGGTCCTGCACTGAAATGGTTAAGGTTACAGCATACCTACTACTGTTGGGACAAAATCCACCTGATGGTCTGTCCCTCCTATAGACTTGATCTTGGCTGGAACACTTGCGCTGTTGGGGGCTGAAAAAACGCACTGCCAGTCTTTATTTTGACAATAAAAATAATAAACATATATCAAGGACACAAATAATAATCAACGTTATATTGCCTTAGTGGTATTTGCGATTAATTTAACAATTTGAGGCATTTTGTCACTTATATTAACCTATTACATTTGAAACACAAAACATGTGAGTGTAAAATCACATGTTAGAGTGTGACATTCTAAATGAGTGGCCCGAGCCATGTATAATTTATTATGTATTTAGTTGCTATGTTCTGTTATCACCTTTAGGCTTTCACACTTTAATCTGCCTTAAAAACTGAAAATAATGTTCATGAGTATGATGATTTAGTGATTAATTGACATATGCATCATTTCATGCAGACATGCATTCACTGACAGTGAGATGTATTCTGAACCATAAAACCTTTACTTTACACTCTTATTAAATTAAATTCAAATATTTAACACTAAGATTCATATCCAGTAAGGATACAATGATGCAATAATACTGTATTATTTACAGAGGGGGTAATCATGTGGTAGTCAAGATGGCGGCACCCATGCCGAGACAGTTATTTTTGCTGTTTATTACTTTCGTTTAATTTGTCAGTGACACTCACTTTCAAGCCATATCAGTAAACATGTGATTAGCGTGAATTTCGTATTAAAATTTGCATTACCGTAATTACTCTATATTTTCGGACACTCTAAGTTATCGGACACGCCTATTTTTAGCAAAAATAATTATTTTTCATGACTCTTAATTTTCGGACACTTAAGTTTTCGTCCATAATTAATGTCTCTAAGTTTTCGGACAGTATATTTTACAGCTATGTTATCAAATTTCGGTCCTGTTTTTGATATCTAATGACACTTCGATCATGGGGTTTTACAACCAGATTAAAATCATAAAAAATGGCAGGTGCATGCTTGAGGGCAACGGACCATTACATTTGCGTTATTGGGTAAATAACCTTGTAAACCGGTATTAAACAATGGTTTCGCCCAATAGAATAAGCGTTATGACAATTACCAGGGGTAGTGCCAATTAACAGTTCAATTATCTACCGCAATGGTACTACCCCTTCTCAGTCAAATAACTGTAACAAATACTAAACGCTTCAAAGTGTGATGCACCCTATTGCAAGTTTTACAAACAATGGAAGGTGTTAGACAGCAACTATCGGAAATTAACAAACAAAGAATTCATAGTTTGCTTTTTTATTGCATTAATTACAGGTTCATACAAGCGAGTATCGGTACATCACATGCTAATCTTTGAACTCGTTGGTCAAAGTACAACCTTGTAGTAACTTTCTGTCAAATAAATTAAGCAAATTACTTTAAATGCAGTGCAAACATTTATAACTGTAATTTATACTATACGGCATGGTATTTTACAAGCTCATGCTATTACCGGTAGTCATTGATACAATTGACGCTTTTTTCGGACACTTAAATTTTCGACTCTTAAGACATCTGTATTTTGTGAATATTTTTTGTATCTAAGTTTTCGGACACGAAAAAAATTAATTATTTTTAACTGTCAGAAAACAAAGAGTAATTACCGTATGTCTCTACTTTACTCCCCGCAAATTTTCTTAGTGGAACTTTAATGAGTCATCCCGCTACGAAATTTCGAAGCGAGTAAAGTCGAGATAAAGAGCAATTATAAACACGAAATAATTGCTAGTAACTTTCTTGCTGATATGGCTGGAAAGTCAGCGGAATTTAAACAATAAATACAAGTTATAAAGTGTATAAAACGGCGAAAAATACCTGCCTTGGCATGAACGTCGCCATCTTGACTATCACGTGATACCCCCTCTGATTTATAATGATGAAATAATTGGGGAATTTCCTAAGTGTGAAAATGCTGTTATTGTGATTTTAAGTAGATACTTCCCAATTCCAGTTGAATCATTCTTATGATAATTTCCATCAGGGATACAGCTTAGTTAATACCAATAGTTCTTCTCAGGTAAAGCCAATTCTTTATGTGAAGTCTTAGAATGGAATGGCACTTAAATAGAGCCGTTATTTATGTGACCAGTTTATTTTTTTTTTAAATCATACAAACAATAATGTTTGGATGAAAGCGTTTCATGTTGATTAACTTAAAAAATTACCTTTGAATTTTATAACAGGTTATAGTAAAACATATTATATTATCTAACAAGTCTTCTAACATATTATATTCTTTAAATTACAGAGTAAACAAGAGATGTGTTTGTCAGAAACACAATTTGACCCCTACAGCGCCGCTTTGAAGCCATATATTTGACCTTTGACCTTGAAGGATGACCTAGACCCTGACCTTTCACCACTCAAAATGTGCAGCTGCGTGAGATACACATGCAAGCCAAATATCAAGTTGCTATACTCAATATTGCAAACATTATGGGCAATGTAAAAGCTTCGGCGGACGGACGGACTGACGAACTGACGAACAGTTCAACTGCTATATGCCACCCTACCGGGAGCATAAAAACCACAGTCACAAAATGTTATGGTGTTGTCAACAAGTGGGATATAAGGTTCAGCATACATCCCAAAGTCTGAAACTAAAATTATCTTCTATACCTGGTTGATTATTAACAAACAATTATAATTATATGTCAGATTGTATGTTACATCAAACATAAACATATACACCAGTATATATTAACTATTATTATGTGTATCATGCACATGCCCCTGGGCCAACAAATTGTTGAAATAATATCCAAAATATATAAAAAGTCACAAATTAAACAGAAGACAAATTAACCTAGAATTTAAGAGAAATGGTACACATTAAAAGTTGCGCAATATATATACTTGAAGAAAGAGAGACAGTCTATGTCAGTTATTTGTATAATATATTCACTCAATCACAAATCAGTTTGCATAGGCACATAATTAATTGGACACTTTCTGCAAAATGTACTGTATTTATCAATGAATTGATTGCTTTAAAATTAAATCCTTGTTGAAGTTTACGTATTTGTTTTACTTAATAGCATGCATGTGGACAAGACTTCAATATATATGTTACTAAGGGAAACATGGGGTATGACTTAAGTGAAAATGTCTGATCATTTTTTTAATGCAAAATCAGCTGATTTCGGTTTATAAAATGTTATATAAATGTTCAAATACTTTTAATATCTATGAGAAATATATTTATTAGTTTAAGGCAAATTATTTATAACAATACCATGTTACAGATTTGTGACTGATATGATGCTTTGGCCAAATGATAAACAAAAGTATCAGATTTTGGCTGGAGACATACATGCATACATTGATATTATCCCTTTGCATGCTGGGAAATTTGTCATCTGCTAAAATGTTGTCTGCTGAATTTCTAAAATCATCATTTTCTTCACTTTTTTCAAAGAATGCTATCAGAATAGTAAACAGTTTGGATCCTGATGAGACGCCACGTTCTGTGACGTCTCATCTGGATCCAAACTGTTTGCAAAGGACTTTAAAATTCGGTTCCCGCACTGAAAGGGTTAAATGATCACACATAAAGAAAATTCTCATTGAGCATCTCATGCAGACAAAATGTGTCAAGATATTGCTAAACATGCGATTTAATAGCAGCTTCATAATGTGTTGTCACTTTTAAAGGTTGGTTAAAAGATTTTGAAAAAAGTTTAATTGTTAGAAAGTTATATTTATTCTAGCTTATTATTTGTTGGCCCATTACCATGAAGAGAAAATCAAAAATAAAATCTATATTGTTAACATTGATAAATGTAGTAAATCATTAGCATGACTTATTATTAACAAACATTTTGAGCAAATAATTAATAAAACAAACAAAAAAAGAATTAATTTTGATTAATCAATGTGGAATGGTCAACCTTATATCTACTAAATTTTAAATTGTGAAACATGTATAATGAACAAGTACAAACTGTTAAGGAATGTTGTTTTGCTTTGTGTTGTTATAAACAAATATTGGGGTTTGGATGCTAAAGTTATAAACAGCAAATTATTGTCCAATAGTCATCATTTTAAGATGACACTTAGTCCATATGTAACAAGGAAACATTTTGAATGTTACCTCATTATAAGGCAATTTTTAGACAAACAAACATTTTGCAATATTTTATTGATTAACAAGAGATGTGTTTGTCAGAAGCACAATGCCACCTATTGCGCCACTTTGAAGCCGTAAATTTGACCTTTGACCTTAAATGATGACCTTGACCTTTAGCCACTCAAAATGTGCAGCTACATGAGATACACATGCATGCCAAATATCAAGTTGCTATCTTCAATATTCAAAAAGTTATGACCGAACTTTAACGAAGGTTCAAGATTTAGGAACGAAAAATACAATGATATTTGACCTTGAAGGATGACATTGACCTTGACCTTTCACCACTCAAATGTGCAGCTCCATGTGATACACATGCATGCCAAATATGAAGTTGCTATCTTCAATATTGCAAAAGTTATAAAACTTTAACCAAGCTTAAAGTTTGTGACACTAACATACAATGACTGACTGACACAATGACAGACAGACAGGCCAAAAACAATATAATCCCGATCTTTTGATCCGGGGGCATAAAAAAATTGACCATACCAACAAGGAAAATCAACTCACCTTTCGGCCCTACTTGTGCAGAAACAGAACAGAAAATAATTGCCGACGTGAAAGGTGAAGTTATGCATCAACAGTGGCAACTATAGTCCAGTCCGGTCACACGAAAGTTCTTAGAAATATAGCGGACGCGGTGTCAGTAGCGGATTAAATATTTTCGAATCTGAAGAGCAGAATTGTGTCAGAGGTGTTCAATATCTAGACATTTCATCTGAAGTTGATACTGATTGCAAGGTGCATTTTCATTTAAATGATTGTTATGCTTGATGTGTGCTTTAAATGATTATTAAAAAAAAACAGAATGGCCATCTATGCAGAAATTTAACTCAGGAAAAATAAATTTAGAGTAGCAGCTGAACACATGTCAGATTGGTTAAGTTTCAAAATAGAGGACAATTTAACATAAGACATAGGAAGAAAGTTGGAGGAGAAACAATGATCACTAGGCAATTGTTGAAAATAGTAAAAACCATTATCAGAATTAGTAAAATAATGAAAAAAAATAATGCTAAAAATGGTGTGAAGTTGATTTATAAATGAGTTTTTTTAAGTTTCAATTTATTTGCAAAATCAGCAAAATATGCATATCATACAGACAAAATATTATGTTTTTTATGACAATGTGAACAGTGCCCTGCCTAAAAATGTAAATATAAAATAATGTTGTAATTAAACTAGTGCATAAATTGTCATACAATAATGGTTAACTGTTTCACAAGTTACTTAAAGCTCTAGTAGAACGTATGTGATTTAAATATTTTTCATAATTAATATTCGTTATCATAACAACTTTGCAAATGCACACTATGTTTTTAAGTATAATTAAATTTATTTGCTACGCCCTAATGCAAATCCTTATTTTTATTATTTAAATGATTGGAATTTTGTTCTCATATGAAAAACATTGATATAGAGACTTGAGATTGTTTCTATATTATAAAGGCATAAGAAATGTATAAGAGTTACAAAGGACATTTTAATCATTATACTTTACAAAAAAACTACAAATATAATATGACATTTTTCAAGCGTTTCTATAATAAAAAGATGAGTTAATAGGATAGGCGCTATCAATTATTTGTGGTTTTTCCAAACAAGTGTTTATTCTTAAGATTGTAAATGAAGGTCAACTTACAAATTAATAAGTGAACAATAAATTCTGCTCTTCAGTAAAAAGAAGTCTTCAAATATGTTGACATATAATATTTAAGGAGGAATATACAATTTTATACAAACTTATTGGATGTCACATTGCAAGTGAATTAGAAATAACTGAACAATAAACCATTCCCAAACATACACAAACCATCACTACTAAGAATAACAACTATTTAACTATCAGGTATGCAGTAAATGAAGAAATTATTGGAGACAGAAAAATGATAAAATGAATCCTAAAAAAATCCATCAAACTGACACAAATAAGTTAAGCAAGGTTATATGCCATATATATGATTACAAAAGCACAGGGATAGAAATTAGTGTTTTCCTGTTTGCTCGGGGCAAGTAGATTGAGGCCCCGGGCTTGTGTCAATTTCAAAGCTTGGTTGTCTAACTACCTTTTTCAGAAAAGATTGAAACATTCTTCCCCCAGTTAATCAGTTTATTTTGAATGAAGTCTCAGGCTCATAAATAAGCAATGTGCAACGCGTCAAGTCAGCGCTGTTGTGTTTTTGACTAATTTTGTTTTCTTTAAACTCAGAATTAGACACTTATGACATGTACTTGTAACAGGGCTGCTTATTCGTTGCCCAGGCAACCAAAGTAGCAAGATAGTAGCTCGTCTGGGCAACCTACGGTAAAATGTTAGTATCTGGCCCTGAATAGCAGCATACGTACATATATGAAGATTATAATATTAGCATAAATTCTTCAAATACTCAAGAATGTTAATTAACCTGAATACAAGAAGACCAATAATACTCTGGTACAGAAATATAAAAGAATAATGAAATGAAGTTGAAACAAGCAAATTCATTGAATTGATATCCCCCACCAATATGCCTCTGGACACAAAAGTATTATATTTAACACTCAAAAAAGCATTTTTTAAAGATACAAAGGGCCATAATTCAGTTATTAACAGATGGTGAACAATGCCATTTGGCGTGCATCATCCTCTTATCCATATACGTACTCATACCAAGTTTCAATGAAATCCGCCAAAGCACTTCTAAGATATGGCTACTGACGGACAGACGGAAGGACGGACGGACGGACGGAAGGACAACGCCAAAACAATATCCCTCCGCCTATGGCGGGGGTTAACAATAGGCTACTGATGTCTACCCAGTCTATGATCATTGCAATGGCATACTTCATTTTTAAATGATTTACAAATTCACATAAAACACCTAAAACAAATGAGCATCAAATCAATTGCAATACTGCATACAGCACCTAAATCATTTGCATCGACACTTGAAACAAATATCACAGACAGGTCCCTCCCACCAAATGACAAAAGAATCCATGCTTTGCAAATTTATGCACCTACCAAATAAAAAAGTATTTTATTGGCTAATTTCACTGAATTTTCACAATAAAACTACACATGCTGAGGTAAAATATGACCTTAATAACCTTGACAAACGTGAAACATGCTAAAACAAAAACTTTGTACAATTCCCACCCGCTTATTTCATGCATACATACACATAGTTACTACAACTACTGCTAGTGAAATATGAGCTAACAACAAAGTTAGAATTCATGCAAACACCTGATCAAATACTTAAGTTGAATAATTTAAAGTGCCTTGTATATTAACATTTTGTTTTATCTGATTCTGTGCACTTGTTACTACAGACCAGAAAACAAGTATTTTGAGAAGCTACACTAAATGGCATTGAAATTGATTATCACCCATCCAACAAGTACTAATTGAAATTTAAAACAACACAAATAAAAAAACATACTTATAGCTGCAATACCCTATTGTTCTAATGTTATACAACTTACCAATGATTTCCACATCCAGTTTTCCTGATCCTGACACTCCATGGATGACAAACGAGGCTGTGCGGTTGACGGGAACCAGGCTCAAACCATTGCCACTAACAGTGATGTTGGAGGAATCAACAATGTCAAGGTCATACGGGGAACCTGAAATTCAGGGCAATGAGATTATAGACATTTACACCTAGTACTGTTTCCAAAAAGACATTTATTAGATTGTCACTATGACCAGTTTGAAATTGTGTCTGTACAAATGGACTTATGTGAGTCAGAAGAGAGAAGACTTGTTCCAATCAGAAAACCAACCATACAGCTTATTTTATATTGTTAAAGGGAGCTTGCCCAACAGTTTAATGGGTGCAATTTAGTTTGTGGAAAAATAAAGTCTTCAAAATGAACATCAACTTATGAGAGGCTTCAACAAATGAACAGTTCTTAATTTTAGGCGGTAAATGCTTACAAGGCCAATAATAGAAATGCAAGGGCCACAACTTCATAATACTTGAAGCGATTTGAAAAATAATCAAATTGGTGGCATAGCTCAAAATATTCACTTAATAGTTGAGCTAAAAATAAGCAAATCATTATACAGTATTTGACAGATTTCAATGTGCTTTTTCTTTTTTTCGTTGGAACAATTTTATACCAAATCTTTATTTTTTATATTACTTGTAGACTTGGATTTTAATAAATTTTAATGCAGCTCCTGGCATTTACATATACGCTAACCTCTAATCTCCACATCATTGAAGTACATGTGCACTTTGTACAGGCCGGGCTGGGGTGGAGTGAAGTTCATCTTGTAGAATCCTGCCTGGTCCTCGCGCAGTCTCATATGCTCCGTGACATCCGTCCGTCCGTACATGACCTCAGCCCGCACATTGCCACGCCCTGCCCTAGTGGCATCAGCTGGAAATATGAATAAAGGTTTCTATGTGACTTGTGGTACAATATTAACAGCTATAAATACTTGTGATATTTGTTGTTGTTTTTTTTATATTTTTGTTTTTACATTTTTTAGGTTTATGAGCCTTAAATTCTTTAACCTTTGCCACTTAGAGGCAAAGTGAAATGGCTATCTGCAAACAGCATAAAACCAGAACAGCCAGCGAGTGACTTGCAGTCTGTTCAGGTTTTATGCCGTTTGCTGCTCATCAGTATCTAAGGGTTTGAAAAGAAGCCTTAAAACTTGAATAGAGTAAGAGAGGTCTTTAATTAAATTTAACTTTCTAAGGGACTACAAATGCATGAAAATACATATCTACATGGTAAAGGGTTAATACCCAGTAATTGTCGATGAAATAACATAAGTTTTGTAACAAACAAGACTTATACTCCTTTTGTCACCCACAACATTTTGCAAATAGCAAACAACTCGGCTTGCCATGTGTAGATCAGATCACTAGGAGTTGTTTGACTAAGTTATAACAATTTATGCTGACAAACCAAAGGCCTGAATAACAAAACAGTTACTTCACTACATACCCCTCCATGTAGGGTGGGGAAGAACATACAAGCTTCTGTAGTGACAAATGCATCAGCATTTACTTGACTTAAAATAATAAAATAAAATAATAAAATACCAAGGACACATCGTTAACTATTTACCACTCAGATGTGCACTTTGACGTGTTCCTAGTCTCTTAGAAAATCAACGAAAACTAATCACTTTCTTATTAGGTTAAAGTCTTTCAAGTTATTATTTCCTACCCTAAGAAACTGATGAGCAGCAAACAGCATAAAACCTGACAAAAACTGCGAGTTTCACACAGGCTGTTCTGGTTTTATGCTGGTTGCATACAGCAATATTCACTTCTTTTCTTAGCGGGAAAGGGTTTTAAAAAACAAGCCTATTGCCAAGCAATATATGTCCCCTACCGGCTCCACCATTGTCAGAAACATATATTTAAATAATTTTTTTTTTTATATTTGTTTCCATAGCAACCAGAATTTTTGACGTAGGAACAGAATAAAATGACGTGCATAATGTCCATATTGCCATCTATCTATTTTTCAAGTTTCATGAAAAAACATTAAGAACTTTTAAAGTTATCGCAGGTTCCAGAAAAATGTGACAGACTCACAGACTCATGGACTGACGGACACACAGAGCGCAAACCATAAGTCCCCTCCTGTGAAACTGGTAGGGGACAATAACATATAAAATCCCTAATCCGTACCATTGAAGTTGATCCCGTCGGCCATGTTTCCGCCCTCGAGCCCAAAGACCTTGACGAGGGAGGGGTCAAACACGTTCACAATGTAGGGGCTGCCGCTGATGTGCTGGTTGTCATACAGAACAGAGATCTCCCATTCACCTGCAGCAACAAGGAAACAAGTTTGTTATCTGTTGCTGAAAACCGTCGTCACAAAAATTGTAAGTGGAATTGTTTTGGGTTGTTGTTTTTTTCAAAAAGAAAAGGATGAATAAATTACTTTTTTAAGCGGGTGGGATGGGGGGCACTGGGGGATGTGATTCAGTCAAAAAATCAAGGTTCCTCCGTATACACCAAGTACTCACTAAATACTCACAGGTTTTTCTGATGAAACATACTAAAGATCTTTCTATTAGCCTTAGGCTTTCAATTCAGTGAGATCACTCAATCAACTAAACTTAATCCAAAACAAAGCAGAACATGTTTGTGCCATCAACCCCCCCCCCCCCCAATCTTCCGACCAGTACAAGTTCACACACACAAAATTCCTACTCAACCAGGGCATGAGGCCAAAAAAAAGCTGAAAATGTATGTTAACATCATGAATACTCACCGACTTCGGAAGGGTTGAAATTTGAGACATAATTTCCGCCCTGTCTGGGCATGGTGCTAAGGTTCAGACTCCGCCCGCTAGGAGACTTGGCCTTCACCGCTACCTCACCATCACCTGCTGCCGCACTGTTCACCTGAATATGTATAAGACACAGGCTAATCAGTTAACACAGGCTAATCATGGAAAACACTTTCCGCTTTTATGTTATTTTTCAACGAAAGAAAGTTTCTTCTTAGCAAAAGTCCAGTTTAGGCAAAATAGTGTCATGCCTGATCAGCCAGTGCAGACTGCGCAGGCTTGTCTGGGACAACACTTAACTCGCATGCATCAAACCCCCTTTCCACAGAGCGCAGTTCATATGCATTTTGACCAGTTTTTAGCTTCTTCAATAAGCAAATTTAATTAAAGATCTTCCTTTATAGATTCATGCAGTTTAGGCTTCATTTCCAGCCCTAAGATACTTATGCGCAGCAACGGGTACTAAAACCTGAACAGTCTGCAAGTAACTCGCAGGCTCTGCTGGTTTCATTCTGGTTGCATTTAGGCATTTTCATTTAGAATCTGAGAGGAAAGGATTCAGTAAAGCCTGAAATTAACATTACAATAAATAAACAATAAACATTCTTTATCAATACGTTCCTTAACATAAGGGCATGTTAAATATTGACAGAAATTTAATAGGACTGCTGAAATTAAATATCCATATGTTTTCCTAATTAAACTGTGCAGACTGCACAGGCTAATCTGGGAAGACACTTTACACACACAAGAAGCCCTGTTTTGCAAGACCAGTCTCATATTGATTACCTTGAATTCCGTTGAGGCCCCAATGGAGCACATATCTACAGTTGTGAAGGTCACCTTGGAGGGGTCAGCAAGGACCTTGAACGAGGCTGGACAGCCGTTGATCACTTGGCCTTCGCAGAATATCATCAACTGAAAAATGACACAACAGCTACATTGAGGATGTAACGGACATTATATAACTTGATTGAAATATAAATTTTCACTATAACACACAAATATTATTGACAGCATAAGGTATTGCAGTCTGCAGAATTCTTGTTGTATTGCTATTTCCATGGTTTTTCAATTGCGCCCTAAAAGAGCTGTAAACAAGTTAGAATTTGTGACGAAAGGTACAATCCCTGTCATATAACAGTTTTACTGATCTTGAAACAATATTTGGCATAGTTGTTCTTGTAATCCATCAGATACACCTTTTTCCCCAAATTTAACAATAGTCTCATTTAAATTTTCAACTTTATTCAAACTTGCTGACAATATGTCAGCTCACACTTTCAATTACCAAAAATTTAATTAATAAGCAATATTTTTATGTACCTTGTGGAGGCCAGTCTCTGATGCTGTAAAGTACCCCTGTCCAGAGCGCCCGGCCCAGTTGAAATGCACCTTGTGGGTGGAGTCAGCCCCTGTGACCTCCGCCCGGATGTCGCCCGGGGAAACATCATCGTCCGCAAGCGTGATGGAGAATGAGGCCTGAAAGACCGTATGATTATTTAAGCCACGATCTAGGAACAATGGGGTTTAATGCATGTGCGTACAGTGTCATCCCAAATTAGCCTGTGCAACTGACACAAGCTAATCAGAGACATTTTCCACTTTCATGAATTTTTTTTCTCTAAGAAATCTCCTCCTAAAAAAAAATAAAGTTTATGCAGAATGTGTCATCACTGGTTAGGGAAACATTCCACATTTATGTTTAACACCCACTTATGTGATCATCTTGTTTGGTTTACAAGTAATGATGTTTATATGCATAGAGCAACGTTAATCAAATTTTTCATGCACATTTTGGGCTTTGCAAACATTAACTAGAAATGGCGGGTTTCCCCTTGCCGCATGTTTGACCCAGGGGGCGCCCCAGGGTTGGTAATGGGGCCATTCATAAAAAAAGGGAGTGAAAATCTCTGACCCAGCCCCACCCCAACCCCCATAACTTTTAACCCAGGGGTCAGATCAAAATTCATAATAGTGCACGGTCACACATATGCTCATAGCTACCATGTGTGTAAGTTTCAAGGTTCTAGTGCTAATAGTGTAGGAGGAGATAGTGGCCAGGAAGGACGGACGGCAGAGATATCCACAATATCCCCACGCTTTTCAAAAAGCGTGGGGATAATTAATGTATAGTGTGGCACAGTTTGGATAGCAGGAATAACATGATGGTGAAAAAGAAATATAAATTTGTAACAATTTAATGAGGAAAACTGTTGCAAGACAGCGTTCCCAGCCTTAATATAAATCATTTTATGTTACTACAGATTCCATTGTATTGTCCTTTATTCTGTAGGAGATAAATGGTCACCTATGATGACCCCTATCTGCATTTAAAGGTATTTTCTATTTCAAGGAAGTCTAATACAAGTCAAATCCCGAATTTGTCTATAGTCTTCGAAATGAAAAAGAAAACTAACAGTAATGCAAATAATCTTGATGGTCATTTTATTGATATAGTTACTATAATAAGTATGGTAAGTGTGTACATAATAGTTGACAAAATTTGTAAAGTATTTTTATGGTTGTGGCTAATCATTCCAAAAAAGGACAAAATTACCAGTACATTTAAGTAATTTTTATTTCCTAAGGATTATAAAGTTTATGCTGGAAATTATTCATTAACTACAAACTCCTACTTAATTTGTTAAAATGTATTGATAACATTGTTATTTTCACATCTGTGCTACAAACATGAAATATTTATATAGCAGCTAGCTGTAATATGATACTCTCTGTAATACAATAAAGATAAATAGTTTGTGACAGTCAATAAAATGGCAGTTTCTCAAATCACGGTTGAATAGGGAGGATTAAGAGCAAAACTGGTGTATCTGCATAAAATTTCATTATCCAATTCAACAGTTTCTCACTCTTTCCTCTATAAATACACATGCATAATAATAGTAAAAGGAACAAGATGTGTTTGTGAAACACTATGTCCCCCTTGAAGGATGACCTTAACCTTTCACCACTAAAAATGTGCAGCTCTATGAGATACACATGTTATCTTCAATATTGCAAAAGTTATGGCAAATGTAAAAGTTTGATGATTTCGACACATATATTTGACTTTTGACCTTGAAGGATGACCTTGACCTTTCACCACTCAAAATGTGCAGCTCCATGAGATACACATGCATGCCAAATATGAAGTGGCTATTTTCAATATTGCAAAAGTTATGACATATGTTAAAGTTTGATGCAAACCAACAAACAAACCAACAGACAGGGCAAAAACAATATGTCCCCCAGTATATACTGGCATTAAGTAAAACAAAAACAGTAGATGTGTTACAGACATGTTGGATTCCCCAGTGACGTGTATGGACAAATACAGCATGTTGACATTACACTTTGTTATAACATAATATTGCTTTATTTGAAACAAGATGTGTTTGTGAAACACAATGTCCCCCTATAAGACGTTTGACCTTGAAGGATGACCTTGACCTTGACCCTTCACCACTCAAAATGTGCAGCTCCATGAGATACACCTGCATTTCAAATATAAAATTGCTAGCTTCAATTTTGCAGAAGTGACATTACATGAGCAATTTTGACCCATATATTTGACCTTGAAGGATGACCTTGACCTTTCACCACTCAAATTGTGCAGCTCCATGAGATACACATGCATGCCAAATATCAAGTTGCTATCTTCAATATTGCAAAAGTATTAATAAAATAAGTGATTTGGGTCACATATATTTGACCTCTGACCTTAAAGGATGACCTTGACCTTGACCTTTCACCACTCAAAATGTGCAGCTCCATGAGATACACATGCATGCCAAATATCAAGTTGCTATCTTCAATATTGCAAAAGTATTCATAAAATAAGCGATTTGGGCCACATATATTTGACCTCTGACCTTGAAGGATGACCTTGACCTTGACCTTTCACCACTCAAAATGTGCAGCTCCATGAGATACACATGCATGACAAATATCAAGTTGCTATCTTCAATATTGCAAAAGTATTCATAAAATGAGCGATTTTGGCCACATATATTTGACCTCTGACCTTGAAGGATGACCTTGACCTTGACCTTTCCCCACTCAAAATGTGCAGCTCCATGAGATACACATGCATGCCAAATATCAAGTTGCTATATTCAATATAGCAAAATTTATTGCAAAATGTTAAAGTTGGCGCAAACAGACCAACCAACAGACCAACCAACAGACCAACCAACCAACCAACCAACAGACAGGGCAAAAACAATATGTCCCCCACTACTATAGTGGGGGACATAAAAATGGTACAGAACAAAGTGGCACTTTGCCCACATTAGACCTTTGACCTTTGAAGCATGACCTTGACTGCTTTATCTTGATCCATGGCAATCATCAACTTTACAAGGACACTGTCATTTGTGGCAAAATTAAGTTAAATTACAAGAATGCCGTTGGAGCAACTGACTGGACAGAATAAGACAGTCACACGAAAAACTAAAGAATAGAATTTAGGCCTGTGTAGGATGAAAGACTGTGACAGTCAACATTGCCCACTCAGGTGCACATTGTAGTTTGTACTAAAAGAATGAAAAAATAACAAATGATCATCCATTCAGAACAAGAATGGCAGTGAAACTGATGGATGCTCCCCGATGATGAGTTTTGCAAACTATGAGTTAATAACCACCTTAAACAAAAGAGTGGCGGGAAAAATATATTATTAGCCTCAGTGACGTTGACCTTAACCCCAGTGACCTCAAACCTCATCAAAAGGTAGAGGTCTATACAAGGTACCTACATGCCAAATATGAAAGAGATCGGTTAAGTATTGAAGATGCTATGAGAAACTGTAACAAAAGTGTGACAGAAGAATCTATTATTAGCCTCAGTGACCTTGACCTTGACCCCAGTGACCTCAAACCTCATCAAAAGGTAGAGGTCCATGCAAGGTACCTACATGACAAATATAAAAGAGATCGGTTAAGTATTGAAGGTGCTATGAGAAACTGTTACAAAAGTGTGACGAAAGTAAGGAAGGAAGGAAAAAAGGAAGGACAAACTGGCAACTATATGCTCCGCCAAAATTTTATTTCGGGGAGCATAAAAACTTACAGTTTCATTGTAAAGGCAATTCTCCGGTGGAAATGAAAAAGAGACATTCTTCAAAGATCTTTTATCTTTAAGAGAAACCCTGTTCTCTGTTGGTGTTTGCTTATGCACATGGCGCACTGATTCCCACGTTCGACCTTGACTCAGTATTATCGTGGATTCATCCTTATCTGGTGAACTGAAGCCGCCACTGTGTCGTTTCTCAACATCAACTTCTGCCAATTTCTTTTGTGATGTACGCAAGGCGGCATTTTCTTTTGTACTTTCACTTTCAAATTTTTCAACAAGAAACTTGAACGATTGCTGATGTTGGTTCATTTTCCTTTTCTCAAACAATTTCAAAGTCTGGTTCTTCTAATATGGAATGTTCCGAAAGAATATTGACCTTGCTTGATTTTTCTTCTGGTGTCCATAAAATATTCATTCATTAATTTGAAGTTTTTACCAAGAACTTCTCCAATCTGATGATTATTTTACATGACCATCTAATAAGCATTCTAAAGCTTAATAGACTTAACCCTTTACCACATACATGTAGATATGTATTTGGACGCATTTGTAGTACCTTAGAAAGTTAAAGTTAATTAAAGGCCTGTCTTACTAGATTCAAATTTTAAAGGTTTCAGTTCCAAACCTTAAAAATAGGTGAGCAGCAAACAGCATAAAACCAGAACAGGCTGCGAGTTACTTGCAGGCTGTCCTGGTTGTATGCTGTTTGCACATTGCCATATTAATTTTGCTTTTAAGTGGGAAAGGGTTAAACTTGCCACTTCAATTCTTTTAAAGTGATAACATCACAAATATATGTTTAATTCAGGTAAATCCACTTGTTCACATATCCTCTGAATTCCGCGAAAACACTAAAGACGATAATTTTCTAAAACCACTCAAAATATTTGCCCTGTTAAGTCTGTCATCCAATAAATTAAAAGAAAACATTCAAGCATCAGATTGTCAAAGTTCACAATATATCAGTATTACTGTATCTGGTTACATGCAAGTTTGAAATTACATCTAACTGGAATGCAGGGGCAGATCACTACAAGGGGAAACTTGCTTTTTTTTCATTTTTCAATTTTATTGAGTATTATACAGTGTCACTTGATGGTTACAACAAATTATTTTATATTAATGACATATATAATGGAATGTGTGCTGAATGGATGATTGAATATGAATACTGAAGATGAAACATAAAATTTAGTCCCTTAAAATGTACAAAGTTTGCCGTCTAAAAACTTTTCACAAAAGACGACCCCCTGCCCAATTTTAGGCACCCATGGCATTATTTTCATCTGGCTAAATCCCTAAGTTAACCAGTGAGAAGTCAGCAGAGAGAAATGATTATAGACAAATGCTTAAACATGGATTTAAACAATTAGTGAAATACTCCATGAAGCCCCAAGACATTCCTTAAACTATGCCTTTAACCAACACAGCATCATTATGACATTTTTGATAACCAGAATCATCATATGAGAGGCTTTGGGAAAATGGGGCTTATTGCTTTTGCCTAAAGTGTCGACACAGATTAGCATGTGCAGTGCACATTGGCTAAACAGGGACGACACTTTTTGCAACTGGATTTTTACAAAACAAGAGACCTTCTTGAAACACAAAATTAACATAAACACAGAAAAGGTCATCCCTTATTAGCCTGTGTAGACTGCACAGGCTTGTCTGAGATGACACTTTATATGCATGCATTAAGCCCCATTTTTCCAGAGCAAGCCTCATTTTATCATTCTTCAAGCTACTGTCCTGGCTGAGAAATTATGTCAGCTCACTACAAAGATAAATCAGGCTATAAAAAAGTTGTCATGCTTCAATAATTTGAGACTATTCTTTTGTTTTGAATACCAATATGTCATAAATGTCATCATTTCTTCACCAACATTACTGAATGAAAAGCATTATTACCTTTACATAAAAAACTCACCTACATTTGAAAGTCTTAACTATGTTGCATGAATTACTATTTACTGGTCTTGATAATATGTTGTTTTTGTTCAACATAGATAGGCTACAGGTATGTGTAAGCAGTGTTTTTTTTTCATTCAAAATCGGGTCCGGTAAACGGACCCATTCCCAATGGAAAAAAGTATATATTTTTCCCAAATGGGTGCTAAAAATTCCCAATGGAAAATTCAAAAAAAGAGAAAATAATCTTTTTTTTTTAAATCTCAATATTTTGTTCATCTCCCATCCATATAAGATCAACCTTAGTAAATATAATACCGGACACATTTGTATCCTCAATTTTGAAGCATTTGTTAGCAAACAACAACAACACTAATTTCCCAAATTTAGTCAAAAGGCTGCGTATTTTCCCAATCCAAAGGGACCCGGCCCCATTCCAAAAATGGTGAAAAAACACTGGTAAGAGATTGAAACATACATGTCTAAAACTTGATAAGCAAATGTCAAACACAATTAAAATGCTCAAGTTAATTCAAAAGCAAATATTTATGAATATTTTTTAACATTCCTAGCAATAAACTAATAATGTTCAGCCACTGAAAATGCAAATTCTTGTACGTGAAGTTGTTCAGCCACTGAAAATGCAAATTCTTGTACATGAAGTTGTTCAGCCACTGAAAATGCAAATTCTTGTACATGAAGGTGTTCAGCCACTGAAAATGCAAATTCTTGTACATGAAGGTGTTCAGCCACTGAAAATGCAAATTCTTGTACATGAAGGTACAAATCTGGGATTTCTTTCATTGTTACAAAGTAGTTGCAGTGAGTGGCCCCTGACTTTACAGTAACTCAAGTTGTTTACCGGAAAACAATGAAAATGTGAGTCTTCAAATTACCTGCCAATTTATAGAATAGACTCAAATAACACAAGGAAGTGTAAATCTTGTTCAACAATTAAGAGCTGTACCAATGCATCAACTGATACCTTTTTTCATGGCAAAATTCAAATAGAAGAAATGTGATCATGAGGGTTTGGTTAAATATAATAGTTTAAATCTCATTTAATGCAGCAAATTGTCGTGAATAGGAGAAAATGATAACTCAAAGTTGTTGTTTTTGCTTAATCTGAGACATGGATTCTTCAAAGTCTTAATTGCCATATTTCAATATTAATACTAGCTCTGTATGTTTCTTGTACACTTTTGTAAATAATGAAATTTGTAGACACTGTTAAAAGAACGGATTTAAAACTAAAGCAAAAAAGGTTGACTTTGTTTAGAATTTGGTATAAGAACATTTAATATAAGTTATTTCATTCCAGAGCAAAGAATGGATACTTCCATCATGATCCATGCAGACTTTAGTGGAAATATGGACAAGTACAGAGGGTACATGGAAAGAATTGATACTTCCATCTTGACCCATGCAGATTTTAGTGGAGATATGGACATGTACAAAGGGTACTTATTAGTTACACCATAAGTAACTGATTGTATATGGGATATACACCCTCAATAATTTGATACCTTACGAGAGCCAAGCCATCAGTTACTAGCTGTGTAAGGTTTATATCTCAACTGACTACTACTACTACTGTATGGAAAATACACCATGGGCACGTTACCGCTCTAAACCAATCAAATTAGGTCATTTTTGTAGGAGGTGAAATATATGGAAAGACATGATAAAACGCGATATTCAAATATGTACAAGGATAAGGCAGAAATTCAAAAAAGTTGAAGAACTTTCAACTTAACACAAAAAATAAAGGACTGACAAGTATTTAATACCGATGATCATAAACAACAATAACAGCAAGGATCAGATGAAATTACTCACTGAATAATTATTTATTTTTGTTGGCATGAAATTTTGTGATTTAACAGACTTTTTGATGGACATGTTCATCCGTAGCTTTCTGATTTGGGAGAAAAAACTACAGCAATTTGAATTTGAAATCACCAATGCTAAATTTGTGGACCAGACTCAGCCCATTAAAAATGTTTTAATAAGTCCAAAAATGAGAATGATTTTCCAGTGCAACTTACTTCCTTTCCGACGTAGCTCTTAGCTGGAATGTTCGAGAAGATGACCTTTTCCGCCGGAGCCATTGTAGGCTTGAACTTGAGGAAGTATGCAACATACGCCATAATACCGATGTGGTCAACTTCAGGGTCGCACAGCTCCTTGGCTCCAAGAATCGGCTCAATGTGGAGTACGCGAGCCGCATCCAGCGCTGAAATAAAAAGGTTTGTAACTCTTGAACCTCACTCTGAAAAAATGGGGATTAATACATGTGCGTGAAGTGTCGTCTAAGAAAAGCCAGTGCAGGGACAACATTCTCTGCCTACACTGGATTGTGTTAAAGAACACTTCCTTTAAACAAAAAGAACCATACAAGTGGAAAGTGTTGTCCCTGATTATCGTACCCTGACTGCACAGGCTAAGCTGGGATGACACTTAATGCACATTGATCAAGCCCGGTTTTCCCAAAATAAGGCTTATATTTATTAACCCTTTGCAGGCTGGGAAATTTGTCGTCTGCTAAAATGTCGTCTGCTGAATTTCTATAATTACCATTTTCTTCAATTTTTTTCAAAGAATACTATCAGAATAGCAAACAGTTTGGATCCTGATGACAGAATGTGGCGTCTCATCTGGATCCAAACTGTTTGCAAAGGCCTTTAAAATTTGGTTCCCGCACTGAAAGGGTTAAAAAATAAGCATAATGTGTCTCAGTGGGCATAATACTGTTAATGCTCTTGTTTTTCCCATGATTAAAGTGTCCCATTTGTGACATTTTTAATCACAATTTGAGAGTTCTTTTATAAGTTAAAACCATTTTGTTTTGCAATTGTATGCAATGAATTGTTTTAAATAATAACCATGAGCCCAGTATAATCCTTGAAAAAAAAATAGTTATGTTTAAAG
Source organism: Dreissena polymorpha (assembly GCF_020536995.1). Taxonomy (NCBI): domain Eukaryota; kingdom Metazoa; phylum Mollusca; class Bivalvia; order Myida; family Dreissenidae; genus Dreissena; species Dreissena polymorpha. Next base: position 16,793,861 of record NC_068360.1, read on the forward strand.
AAATTTCTGGTAAAAGTTGATTTCACTATCGTTCAGCCAGAAATTAAATATTTAAAAATATAACTAATATAAAATTTAGAACTCAACAAACTTTTGGCTGATCATAGTGTTGAAAAGTATTTGCATTGCAATTGGTCATTATAAAACTATATGATAAATAACAATGTTGTAGATTAAAGATATTGATAATGTAGATCACATGCTGATGTTTTTTAACACCATTCCATGAATAATTAATCAAGTATTTTCTACAAAGTACATACAAAATTAAACAAGTAGTTAAAAGTATTCATTTAGATGTAAAATATTTTCATTAGTTGAATTTCATATCTGCACAGAACTGTTTTTACCTTAGATGGAGTGGATGTAGAAATGGCAAATTGCATACAAACGTTGCAATTATAGCAATGAAGGACAATGTTTTCATGATGTATTCTAAATTGCCATTAGGGAGGGTGGTGAGTAATAAAACACTTTGTATTATGGACTAAGGCAGATTTACTGCTATACCACACTGGTGAGTTTTAAAAAACTTGACAAGGGAGACAACATTAGTATAGCTTGTAAAACATAGATGTAGCAGGCTGTCTCCCATTTAGCAAAATGTTATTCTGATTCATGAAGGTCAACAAACCATTATATAAGCTGATTTGTTAATTAAGTTATGAGTTCTGTAGGAACTTACCAAAACATTTAAATAGGAGAGTAAAATAATAAATCTGCATATATGAAATTTATGCATCCTCAAGAGATGTAACAATTATGTATAAACATTTATTTTTCCAGTGTAAAACCTTCATAATCAATAGTTTTAATATTATTTTAAATAATTTTCCAAATCCTGAGATAATACTTTCCAATAATTAAGACCAATTGGATTGGGACTGATACATCATCAAATGTTGATGTAAAGACTTGCTTACGTAAAATAAAGGGCATGTAACCACAGTAATATTCTTAAAACACAAACATATGTCAATACAAGCAAATTCATTTTTGTGACAGACAAACAGACGGACGGATGGAATGACAGACAGATGGACAGAATCATGGACAAAATGACAGAAGGACGAAAAACACCCATTCTATATCCCACGGCCTTTGGCAGGTGATAATAAACAGTTATATGCAATGTTTGCATAAAGTTAATTCCTAAATCTGAATACATATACCGATCCCAATTCAGTGGACTATATTAAAAAAGAATTTCAATGCAAGGGTAAACATTCCCACCTACATAAAACATTTTTGCTCAAACCACAGAGGACAAAATGTGGACCCAAACACTATGCAGTCTTGGAGGCTCAAATTACAAACTCAATGAAATTGCGTTATTGAGATGAGTAGGTTGCTCTTGGGAAATGGAGAAAAACATATTACTGAACTTAAACCCTTTATCTAATTTTGAAATGCTTGTAATCCATTAGAAAAAATAAAATTAAACATAAGAGCTTTCATGACAGATTCAAGTGTGTAAGGCTTCATTTCCAACCCTAATATACTATTATAAAGAAGCAAACCACATAAATCTGGTTGAAAAACGTTGATAAATCATAAATCACATAAATCATAAATCACATAAATCTGGTTGAAAAAGTTTAATCCCAATCATGAGTGATTTTTAATACATTTTCCTTCAAGGTTAGCACCCCATCAATCATTCATCGAATGCAATTTCAAGGAAATCATTTAGCTGTTCTAATACAAGTGAATGATATTTATTTCACTTTTTAAGAAATGTATTTCATAATGTGTATGTACAAATCTCCTAATTGAAAATGGAAAATGCACTGATCAGCTGTTGGAAGGAGAATCTTTCAATGAGTGATTTTTTTCCTTCTGTATAAAGTACCGGAAAACTGCACTTTCCCAATTAGGAAAAAACTACAAATTTCTCTATTGCTGTAAAAAAAAAGGTTTCAAAATTATTTTTTTTTCTAAATAACATTTAGTTAGTTTCCATGTGCAGCTCTATGGCTTGAACCTAAGTAAAATAATATTGACAACTTGACAACACTAAGTTATCAATTTTAAAGTATTTGGGAGCAAACAAATTAATACACCAATTTCCCAATATAAAGACTTAACAACGCAAATTTTCCCCATTTCAGGGCTTTGGGCCCATATTTTTCCTGATTGGGCAAAAAAATTGCTGTCAATTTACTCCAGAGGTATCACCTGCAATTGTTTGTATATATTAACAATACAAATAATAATTAAACATTTGTTAAAATTTGACCAATTTACATTTATTTTCTTTCTTTTTTTGTTGGTAAAAACCCATAAGACACAGTTACCTCAAAAATTACATTTTTTTATTTCTAGAGTGGGAAAATAAACTGTGTACCAGTATTGACTTTAATATGGGAAACATATCATATATCATTAAGTTTGTATACAGCAAAATGATGCAAATATTAGCGGTTTAAAGAATATTTTACTTATTAAATAAACTTCATTATAAAAATGCTGTGTGTTGCCTGGCAATATTTTCTAAAGCAAAAAGTAAAAAAACAAGAGCACCGCATAACGGTGCTACGCTCGGCTGCGAAAGCTTGTCAGAATTTTTTTTTTATATAGAGGTCAGTGACCTTGACCTTTGACCCAGTGACCCAACAAGAGATGTGTTTGTCAGAAACACAATGCCCCCTGCTGCGCCGCATTGAAATAAAATTTCTATTTATCATTTGGCAGGTATAGAAATCATCTCCCTTTAAAGGTTATTACTTCCCTTGAATTTTGTCCAATCCAACCGAGGCGGGGGGGGGGGGGGGGGGGGGGGAAGGTCTCACAGTCAAAAATGACCATGTCAGACATCACTGACAACCAAGGCCTGTGTTTTAAAAGAGATCATAGCCAGAGGTTTTTTTTTTCTTTTTCATAGCCAGAGTTGATCATGTACCTATGGACATAAGTCCAAAGGTGTGTAATGAACATCAAAGAAATGATAATTATATCATTTAAGAAAAAAACTTTGACAAATCTATCATTTGGGTTATAAATAATCTTAATAATAAATCTGTACAGTAACTGTGAAAAGAACTTCAATTCTTGGTAAGGAAATATATAATATGAGATTTATAATTATATAAATTACTTCCCTTGAAAATAATTGTCTGTAACAAATCTCTATTTTTAGTAGCAATTAATTAAAAGCCACTACCGTGACTCTAGATTCACCACTCAAAATGTGCAGCTCCATGAGATACACATGCATGCCAAATATATAAAGTAGCTTTGTTCAATATTGAATAAATATCTCCCTCTAAAGCTTATTACTTCCCTTAAATTTGTATTTTTTACCGTAGACCGTAAAGGATAACCTTTACCTTGACCTTTTACCACAATGTGTTCGTCAGAAACACAATGCCGCCTACTGCGCCGCTTTGATTTATTTAACAAAAATATATACGTGGGCAGGTCAGATAACCAGATGTCCATTTAAAGCTTATTACTTCCCCTGACTTGTTTTATCGACCCTAGACCTTGAAGGATGATGTTCACCTTGAAATTTTACCACTCAAAATGTGCAGCTCCATGAGATACACATGCATGCCAAATATCAAGTTGCTATCTTCAATATTTAAAAAGTTATGGCCAATGTTAAGGTTTTAGCACGACGCCTACGGCGGAGGACGAGCTGGCTATGACAATAGCTCGGGTTTTCTCCGAAAACAGCCAAGCTAAAAATCTGATACCTTATTAGAAGATCTGCCAATTCAGTTCTATGCAACCAAAACACTGGCCTAAAACCCTCCCCCAGAGTATATAAGTCTCTCCCTTGCAGTTCAGGAAATGTTTAAGACATTTTGATTTATAATTTAATGTAAACTATGCAACCCAAAGTCATAGCCACTTATCAAAACTTACCCAGTTGCATGACCTGTATGTTGTCCCCACCCACTGATGGCCATCCTGGAATGTGACCCCCGACTGAGGTCACCAGGGCACACATGAGTCGCCCATCACTCCAGGCAGTCTGAAAGTAGCAGCAAAGATGGTCATATCAAAGCAGCTTTTCCATTCAAAGATTATGTCCTTTGAAATAACTTTCTACCAATTAGCTATCATTTAGGTCCCTTTAATGGTTAAGTACAATCATAGTTGCAATTTGAAGCTATTTAACCCTTTAGCTCTTATAAACGCACTTTGATGGGTTTGTATTCCATTAGAAATCTTATTAAATTTAAAATCTTTACTAGAATCAAGTTAGAAGGCTTTACTTCCAACCTTAAGATACTGATGAGCAGCAAACAGCATAAAACCTGAACAGACTGCAGGTTACTTGCAGGCTATTGTGGTTTTATGCTGGTTGCAAAAGCCATTTTCACTATGCTTCTTATGGGGAATTGGTTAATTCTTACTGCACAATATTCATTTTTGGTGTGAGTTGTGCGATGGGGGAAGTCCAAAGTGCCAGAAGAAAACCCCACTTGTCTGGTTTGGTGACCATCAACCAAAGTCACATATGTCACTAAGATAACAAACGCTTGTACAACCACAGCGCTAACCAGACAGTCAGAAAGTGTTTTAATTATGCCAATGTCACTGTAAAATTCTATCAGTTCATGATGATCCCCATCTACTGGATATTGCTGCATGCATGCCAATGTCACTTGCATTTTATAGATAGCAGTTAAAGAATAAATATATAGAGGATATTTGTTGGATTCGGTGGATTATCGATTTTAATTCACGAGTGATCATAGAAAATATATATTTTCACGAATGGCACATAGAAAATAATATTTTCACGAGTGGCGCAGCCATGAGTGAAAATATATATTTTCTATGATCTATGATCTATAGTGAATTAAAATCGATATTCCACCAAATCCAACAAATTTTCTTTTTATTTCATGCTTTTTTCACAGTTTATTTACATTATCAAAGAGTTTAACAAAAGAATTTTGCTGGGATAATGACGTCATTTCGTCAAAAAAATGACGTCATTTCACAGAAAACAGTGAAAATTATCGATAATGTTCACTGATAATTTTCACTGTTTGAAACAGTGAAATTATTAGTTTTAATTCACTGATATTTCTCTATAAACCAACGTAAAGCATAAAATAAATATGTTTTGAATTCCGGTGATAATTTACAATCTAAATCCCATTAAAAACAAACATCCTGAACGCATGTGATTGTGCTCAAGAAACAACAACAACATAATTAGCTCAAAGTAATAACAATCCTTCTGCATAAAACATTTTTACATACACAAAATATACACTTACTGTAAAGTTAGAGATTCCCTGGTTCCTAACGAGTCGTTTGACCAAGGTCAAGGTCATATTGTAGCCAGGCGAGTCAAGTTTCATGAAATACGACAAATACGTCATGCCCGACAGCTCATCAAGGTCAGAGCTTGAGAGGTCTTCGGGTCTCACAACCAGGGGGATGTCGAAATGTGCCTTGGCCAGCGTCATGGCTGCACGGCAGTTGTTAAAACTGGACATAATATGGGAGAGCTGGGTTCGTATTCATCAACAAATTCTTAGACTTAAGTCTAAGAATGAAGAATATTCTTAACCCATTTATGCCGAGTGTCTAGAAAAAAGGCCTTGGCAAACAGCGTAGACCCAGATGAGACGCCGCATGATGCGGCGTCTCATCGGGGTCTATGCTGTTTGCTTAAAGAAATTTCTGTAAGAAATATTCTAAATATAGAAATAAATATACTAGACATCCCTAATTTTGGAAATAAATTGATCCAGTTTAGAAGGGTGGGAGAGTCCACTAGGCAATAATGGGTTAAAACTGTTTTGTGCTTAAACTACTTGAAAGTCAAATCTATATAAATAATATAAGCCTCATTTTAAGATTGCATATATGCACACTTTGAGGTATTGGTTGTGTGTCTAATACTTTTCTTTATTCTGACAAGTCAAATGGGCTGGTGAGTACAGGCCCTAATGATAATGTACATGTAAACTGGTTTCATGCAATCTAGAAAAATTGTGTGCTTTTTACTAAACTTGGGAAATTGGCGTATTTGCTTTTCTAACAAATACTTAGACATTGAGCATAAGTGTTTTAAAAATTATATTTACTGAGGTTTAACCCATAGAACTGGATACAGAAAAAAACAAATCGTGTTGTTGATGTTGTTTTGGAAACTTTTAATTGGGAATTTTAGGCAGTTATTTTGGGCAATATATAAACTTTTGTTATTGGGAATCGGGCCGAGTTTTGCCCCCAAATATTAACATAAAACACTGAACTCACACGCTGAATTAAGCTACTAATTTAAACATTATGATTCAATAACAGAATGTAAATATATATTTACAAGTTCTCAGTTTAACAAAAATGAACAGGTACAGAGGTATGCTTGACTTGACTTTTCATACCAGAAATCCTTTATGTACAAGGAAAATACCTGACATTAAAAAGGGAGATTTGATTGAAGAACCATCAAAAAGCTGACAGATAGATGATTATAGTACACACAAAATACCTGACTTCATCATGGAAATGGGAGATCTGATTGAAGTTCAACAAACAGGCAGAGAGATGGATCATTATAGCAACACTGTCTTTGCAAATGGGTGCTAGAGCTTATAGAACAAAGTGTGACAAGTTGTATTATACTATAATCTTTGACAAGCATTGTTGTTAATATTGGATATTTTTGAAGGTATTTAAAAAAATCTCTTAATATTGGTAAGTTATCAGCATTAATGTAACTTGGCATGGATTATATCTTAAGGTATGATCAAGAAGTATAATCTGAGAACACAGTCATATCCTTTCAAGTTAATCACTCAACGCAAGTGTCAAAAACAGGAAATTAAATATATGCATGTTTGTTTTTTATATTAAATTGATTGCAAAAACAAGGAAATTTAGAAGGTGAAAATCTGTCATTGTGGTCAGGGCCAAAACATACAACTTTGGGGAAAGGGCCACAGCCTTTTTTTCGGGGAAAAAAGACACAATTTTCTGGCTTTGGGGAATGAAAAATACTGAGGTATTATGTAGATTGGAAATTAAGAGAAAAAATGTAAGATTTTAAAGAAATTTCTGTAGGGGAAAGGGCCTTTTTGGTTAAGGGGAAGAATAAAGAGACCCCTTGTGAAGGTTTTTTTTTGGCCCTGGTGGTTGATGTTAAATATATAAGGAGTGAAAACTATGAAAGGATAAATCATGATATATCATTATAGATCATGAATACTTTGTTGACATATATATGTAATGTTAGTACTGCTTGTTGGAGTTCAAAATTATATTATATCATGAATGTATTTAATAATAAATTTTCTTTAATAATACACGAGCTAAATTAAAATACCATGCATTACAAAATACAGATACACAGAAATGCATTTTTTTTACAGAGTATTACTCTCAATGTTTCCATGGTGATATGTAATATATGTTTACATGGTTATGTACAAGTGTTTCCATAGTACATACCCATCAGATCTGCTCAGGTTCCTCCAATCAGGACAAAGGCCAGGCTTGCAGAATTCAATCAAAGCACTGGAAGCATAAAACAAACAAATGAAACCATTTGAAAGATTTACATGGCTTACTACATGTACATTCCCTTCTTGGGATAAACACACATCTGTTTGAGTTCCATGATAATTGAGAAACCACAAGAGCAATTTTCATATTATACATCTTTTAAATACACCTTGCTTCCCGACACTCTGGTATCAGAAAACAAATGTTGACATGTTGGGGTACTTTCTAGTGTCTGTCAAAAAGTGTAACAATGTCATTTTCTTTACATCAGCTTTGAACTATATGAACACTATGAAATACAGGTTATATATGAAAGGGATTTGTGGGGATATTTTATTTACATGAAGTTTTCAAAGTCAATAAGGATACCCACATATACTTTTATTATACTGATAACTGTTCCAGATTAATTTTCAAAATTTAGATTTCAGATGATACTTATTATGAATCACGTTTTCTTTGAAGCATGAGTAGTCCATCTAAAAGTAGTCAGTTTTTAAGGGATAAGCTTGAAACTGTTTAGCTTTTGAAGTTTTCCTCATAAATACAATAGTTTCTAACTTAAACCTTGCTTAAATCAACACAAAGTTTTCCATATAAATACAATAGTTTCTAACTTAAACCTTGCTAAACTCATTTTCCTCATAAAGACAAAAGTTTTTAACTCAAACCTTGCTTTAACTCAACACAAAGTTTTCCTCATAAATACAATAGTTTCTAACTTAAACCTTGCTTTAACTCAACGCAAAGTTTTCCTCATAAATACAATGATTTCTAACTTAAAACCTTGCTTTAACTCACTTACAGGGATTTTTGCTTTTAGAGCAATATGAGCAACAAAATACGCCTAGTATTTAACAAATATAAAGAAACAACAACACATACTTTAAGGCGATTCCATCATTCCAATCCGATGTAAAGTTGTTGATCTTGTATTCGGGAATGACAGCCTGTAACCATGCCAACATGAGCTTCTTTGTTGGGAACTTGCTCTTGCCAATCTGATATCGCAAAATTAGGTGCCATATCAGACCCAAAATCAGCTTTAAGTTCCCATTCACAATATCCTCGGGACCTGAAAAAAAGTGTCGTATAAGTCTGACAATCTCCTTAAAGTTTCCTTAAAGTTTCTGTTCCTTATATCAAATGGACATGAAATAAGGAAAAATTATATCTGGAAGCAATCTGCTCAAAGTTTCCTTTTTTAATATATACCCAACCTGAAATAAGACAACTTGTATCAGACCCAAAATCTGGTTCAAGTTCCTCTTCACTTGGAAAAACCAACACTGTAAGAATCATTACTATTCTGCTTGTCAATATGGTTTGTGCTCAATTGTTAAGCATTTATTACTTGACTTTTTGATAATTTTCTCTTTTTTTAATGTGTCATTATTATGTTGTTTTTTAATCACACCTTTTTTGTAGAAAAGTGGCTAAAGAAAGAGAAAAGCCTTGTCTTCTCTATGCCAATATCATCCTCGTCAGATATACATTATCTTTATGTTCTGTTCATGCAGAGGATTCCATGACATGTGATATGACCTCATGAATAACAAGTATTTGAATGCAAAATGCAGTACAACATTACCTTTGTGATTCATTACAAATTTACCACTCAAAATACAATGTTTAGATATGGAGAGACATAGCTTTGTGATCTGTTACAAATTGACCACTTAAAATACAAGGTTACACATAGAGAGACATAGCTCTGTGATCCATTAGTGATTAACAACTTTACATACAATATTACATACAGAGAGACTTAGTTTTGTGATTCATTCCGCTTAAAATACAATATTAGATATGGAGAGACATAGCTTTGTGATCCATTACAACTTAACCACTTAAAATACAATGTTACATATGGAGAGACATAGCTTTGTGATCCATAACAAATTAATCACTTAAAATACAATGTTACATATGGAGAGACATAGCTTTGTGATCCATTACAAATTAACCACTTAAAATACAATGTTACATGCGGAGAGACATATCTTTGTGATCCATTACAAATCAACCACTTAAAATACAATGTTACATACGGAGAGACAAAGCTTTGTGATCCTTTGCAAATGAACCACTTAAAATATATTATTACATACAGAGAGACATAGCTTTGTGATCCATTTGGCATTACAAAGTAACCACTTAAAATACAATGTTACATATGGAGAGACAAAGCTTTGTGATCCATTACAAATTAACCACTTAAAACACAATGGTTGATATGGAGTGACATAACTTATCATTTAAGCTTCATGCATGCATGAACTATAGACATATATATACAGTTATAAGCCATATTTGATATACAATGTACATATAAAGTCTTTAAAATTGTGTTTTATTTTAGTTTGCAGCTGAAAATTACATGTATTATGTGGTTAAATCATATGACATGGGATGAAATGTAATCAATTGTTGATGTGTTACCTGTAGACAAATACAATACTATAGTCTGCTAAATAAATGATATAAATGTTATAAACTGATAGGTGCAAATGCACTTCTTTATCTTATGTTAAAGATCATAGAAAATATATTTAAATATACCGGAAGACCAGTCGAAGGGTTGTGCAATTTAGCATACTTTGTTATTTGAATTAAAGCTTTACCCCTATGACAACATTAACAGAATTGGAAAAGATATATGTATATAAAACATCATTTAAGTTTTGACATTAACAAATTGCCTGGCACTGTAGACTTCCACTATGGATTGTTTGCAGCTTTTTCAAAGGCATTGCAATTTAAGTTTATAATCTTCCATTTCTCATATCAATCACTACCAGATTACTTCAAGTAAAAACAAGCACTGATTGAACCTTTTCTAATATTAATGCTTCTGTACAAATAAATTCTATGCAATTGTAACTAGATACATTTTTCCAATATTACAATCATCTACATTATGTCATAATTCTTAAGGCACATAATAATGTTTTCAATATTGGAAAATTATTTACCTGCACATTCAAGCATTACTTATCTTTTAATAAAGATGGATGTCTGCATTGCTTTTTTACAGGTTTGGTGTTACCTGTCAATGGATTAACTGAATTAAGGTGGTGAGATTTGACTAGAAAATGGCAGACTGAGAGTACAAACGAAGCCAGTAAGGGGCAAATCCCTATGAAAGCTTATTAGTGACTGTAGTCTGACTATTAACATGAATCATCTTCAAATACATTTAACCCATTTTGTAAGAACTGATAATCTATTTAGCCTTATGTCATCCGCCTTGAAGTGCACATTATAATAAAACAATGTGACATTTTAAGTTCAAGTTTAACAAATCAAATGGATTTAAGATAAAGATGCAGATAACCTTCTGCCATGCATTGTTTCCTATTTAATGTTGGCCTTACAGAAGCAGTTGTGTGTCAAAGGGCTTAAACACAACAATATAGGTTTTAAAAATTGCTCAGTGATGGCCAATGTTATTTAAATTTCCTAAAATGATCAATTACAAAAAAAAAATCTGTAATAAACTTCAAAACGCTCATTTAAAGAATAGTAGCCTTCAGAGATATAAAATTTCACTGTTAAAAAAAATACTGGAAAAAACATAAGTTATTTTTGTAAAGCCTTACACCAAAAAAATAAATGTAATGCATCAGCACAAATTGATGTGCCTGAAGCTATAACAGCTTACGTTTGTCATTCCATCACAGTTTAACACAGGTATGACCCTTCTTAAATAGTCAAATTACAACATTTAATATCATCTGTCTTACAAAGACCTCAAGATGTTGTTAAAGGAATACGTTAAGAAATAAAAGCATATTTAATATAGGGGGTAGCCTCACCATGTTAATTTATGTTTTGACATGTTGGCATTTGCAATGATGCTATATAAAAGTAAACAAGATCACTCTTTAACATGTATATGTACATTTTTGCTATTACATATGTGGTTAATATGATCAACTCATATTATGTCCCAGATCCAAACTAAAAATATAATAAAATCAGGTTTATAAGAATAACATTTTGGGTCTTTGATAAATGCAAGGTAAAAGTACATTGGGCAGTGCAAAAACTCAAAATGTCAACAGACTGTGTAATGACCTTTGTAAATTGAATTAGAATACAAGTCAAATGGAGCTATCGTTAAGGTAGCCAGCTGCAATTGTACACAAGTCAGAAAGGTTTCCTAATAATTTACACCATCAAACATTCATGCAATTATTTGGGAAACATCTATAGGCAGATTTATGTGAAGCAATTCAAAAGCCTCTGTGATGTTTGGTTTAAAAGTTAGCAAATTTTGAAAATGCACCTTTTTTAATCCAACACAATTTCAACACCTCAAATAGATTAAATTACTCTCTTTATAAAACATAAGATTAAATATCATTTTGTGAAAAATATCTTCTCCATAATAGGCTACATATTTCAGACAAAGTGATCTGACCTGGTGAATGACACGCAACTGAGAAGTGCAGTTTATGGGTACAGAGAGGTTTTCATAACAAAAGCATTTGCAAGAAAAAAAGATTATATTTGCAAAGCTTTTGTGCAGCAAGAGGGGTGTATAGCAATGTTATATTAACACAAGGAAAAATAGGCCAAACTTCAGTGCATAACTATGGTGTCCTAATTCCTATGTGATCTGCTAAACATTTCAATATAGGCTAATCACACATTTGTGTCCAATAATGATGTATGGTCTTTCTTTTTTAGCAGGGCATGTGAATTAAATTATTAATTGTCTCCAAGGCCTTCTATTTATGAAAAGTGTTCTTGCTTTATAGTATCTTTATGTTGCTCCTAAGTTGTGATTTTACAGATCAAGAGGAAAAGATGAACAAGATTAACTGGACCACAGGTCCAGGTAACAGCTTCGACCCAGCAAGTCTTTTAGACAACAAACAGAATGATAATGACAAGGACATATGCTTAAAGACTTCATCCATGAAACATGATGCATGGCATATGATCTCTGCAGGTGAATTTTTATTTGAAGAATATTACACGTTCCCAAAAGGGGCAAAAAGTCACAGATGTGTTACTTTCTCTTACTTATGTCTCAAATCAGTTTCAGACAGAACAATCTTTATCTATGAAGGACCTGTAATGTGCTCATGATTATGTGGTCCTTTAGTCCTCAAAAAAAAATGTGAGACACGTCCTTCTTGCACATACAACTTAAATGGAATTTTTTCTTAAAACAATTAATGGATACTGGTAAATCGTTTTCGAACAGCTAAAGAGGGATAAATCAACTAAAATGTACATCGATCAGAGTTATGGGCCTTGTTCATTAACCTCACATAATGCAGTAAAGATTCAATTGAATATCTATAATTGTTAAAGACAGTTTTTGCAATGTGACACAGTTTACCTGATTTATTAAATTTCTGCATAGTTATGCTTAATTTCAGGTCAGAGTTATAGGCCTTGGTCATTGGCAGTTCTCAATAACTTTTGAGGCAACAGGCCAAAATGTGAAACCAACAGGCCTTCGAGGGGGGTTCGGGTGCATGCTCCCCTGGAAAATTTTAAAATTGAGCACTTGATTTCCTTCATTTTGGGCCATTTTATGGCTATTTTAAAGGTCGACAAGGCACTTACATTTGAGCATTTTTGTGCATTTTATGAATTTTAGCTTTTTAAACTAACAACATATAAATGAAAAAAGCTCTTTTTTACTTTTGTAAAATTTTAACTGGTACAAAATGTGATTTTTCACATTATTCCGATAAATACAACTTTCGGATACGTAATTGCACTCGATTTTAAGGGTCAATTTTTACAATTTTGCAGGTGTTTTTTTTGCAAAAGATTTCAATTGGGACATTTTATTCTGATAAGGAAAAAAACTTCAGTCTTGGATTGGGCCTAAATTCGGCCCTACAGGAATTGGGAAAAGGACTGATCGTCCTTCTACCATGCACATTTTGCATGACACTTCTAGTTTGAAACGTAACTGAATTAAACAAACTTTTACAACAACAAAAACTTTGCATAAACACAAAAAAACACAATCAGGAACAAAAGTTTACCATGTGATGAAAAGAACGTCAAACTAGTTGACTGGTTTTTGACCGATTCCAATTTGCGCCTTTTCATTGTTGTTGTTGTAATGCGTTAAGGGAGATAATCAAGCGACGTCTTTGCTTAATAGCAAAAATACCAAAAAGACACGCAAATTTCGAAAAGTCAATTGCCGATTTTCCGAATCTGAGTGATTTTCAACTGGCTTAAATCTGATTTCAAACGGTTGATTTGGCCTGCGGCCGGCTCTTAAGAACCCTGCATTGGCCCCCAGTAAAAAAAACATGAATACATGTGTTTAGTTTTAATTGCAAATCTATGGTAAAAATAGTGATATGGAGTTGTTGAACACAAGCCCGAACCGAAGCCTGACGCAGGGAACAATGAATGGGTGTCTCTGATGTACAGCTTTGAGCTATTCAACTAATAGAAAAGCATCGAATGTGAATTGAAACACAATAAATTAACTTGAAACATAGTGTTGTTATACGTCTGGTGCTAGACCTTATTAAGCACATATCTTATTTTTTTAATCCTATATTAAAATTGTATGCAATTACTTCTAGAAAGTATACCTATGTTGACAAGCTTGATGTTGTCATTGGCTATGGCCTGCAGTGCTTCTGTCACATTCGCAAGCTGCTGGTGGTGATTTTTAGGATTCTTGATCACTCGAATACGCTTTCCTTGTAGAGATTGAATAAGCAGGCACAGTTTCACGCCGTCGTCAAATTCTGAGTCAAGGCTAATTACTTCCATTCCGCCCGGGCGCAGTTGTTCGTTGACCCAATTTCGAAAAGTGTTCTCTTGAATTAAGATCCATTTATCCACACCAGCCTGGGCCGCATGGCCTTCTTTAGTACGTGCAATGTTATGTGATTCCATTTTGTTTCAGAGCTGGAAGGAACATTCAGTTGATTTCATGGCATTAATTTAAATTGCTTGCAGCATAAAATAATTACAGGGAACAACACAAATAACATTTATTAGTTATTTTTTTTAATCTCATTTTTTTGTAAAGTGAAATGTGTACACAAATAGAGCCCACACTGTCTACATTCTTCAATGGCTTTTGTGTTAATACAAAAATTAATTTTAAAAAGTATACTTTTTAAATATCTAGACTACAGTAGACCATACATTAATGTAAACAAAAGAACAGTGACATGAATAGCAATAATATGTGCAATAATTAAAAACTCAATCCATAAAATCAATACTAGTACTTGCGTACCACCCAATTTGCAGACGATATTTGCCTGCAAATTAATAATTCATCCGAATGTCCGAATTTATAATTTTTGTACGTAAATCCACCAATTTACCCTTTATTTCCCGACACAGAAATGTTACTTCCCGTCAAGGACAGATAAATAATGAGAAAATACCAACGGGGTGTGACCAACTCTGTCTTCTGCTTGGCCGTCATTCATTAATTCTTTTACGCTTGACAGGTTTTAGCGGCTTACCATTAGAAAACCGGTTCTGCCTTTTGATGTCTATTTTTAGCATCACCTGTACAATAAACAGGTGGGCTAATTCCGGAATTTTAAGACATACGCGTGTTGTGATGATATATCACTTAAAATATATATAATATTAAACATGCATTTAATATTGTTTCAGTTAAGTACAATGAAGTTGTACAATTTATAGAATCATTCTGTTTTCATAATTTGCCGCGTGATGTTAATAAAGGTAACTCAAAATTAACTTTACACCAGAATAGCGTGGGTGATTCCCCCTGTATTCAAAAAATAATACCGTTATTACACGGCTCGTGCACGAAATTATGATAATAATTATTAAACACGTAATTACAGTGACAAAACGATCCATAAAACAACAAAGACTGTCTTAAGTAACAGCAGTCAACATTCTTTGCAAATTATAAATGCCGTTGTAATTAAAACACAATGATATGAGAAAGAGTTCCACAAACAAAATGTTATAGTATTTCTAAACACAATTAAAAACTCTGAGCATTCACATGTTTTTCTTTTACAAAAAAAAAATGTAATTCAAGCGCTTTTCATTTCACATTTGTATTCATTCTGTAAGTTGACGTGTCATCGGTATTACCAGATATCTCATGAGACGTTAACAAGTTGTTTGTATCCACTAACCCGAACGACTCTATTTATGTGCCGATACGACACTAAACCCATATTGTATTCTTGGTTGAGAGTTACCCTATTAACTAAATTAACCATTAACTTTAAGATATGTTTCGATATTTTGATCAAATTCGCTATTTAATTTTTTTAGCAAAAACTGACGTAAGACGATTGTTAAATAAAAATCGGAAAAATGTCTGAATGCCATTGCATATCCCTCAAATGTCCGTTAAGAAGCTTAAATAAGATGATCCGATCTACCTATCGATTTAGTCCTGGAAAGGGCTATTTTGCCTAATATGCATAGTCGTTTCAATGTTTATTACGTCATAAATTTATATCACACACAAAATGCTCCTTTTCTAAGCATGCACGTGCGCTTTACTAGATATTAACTCGCGTTTGTGATATGCCATCACAGCAAAACATCCCAACAAGATCATTAGATGTGTGTGTTTTTTCGCTCTATCAATTATTTAAAAAGTGCGGTTGAAAAAGAAAAATTGTTGTTGACCTTTTTGTAAAAAAAATGTGGCCCGCGATGATTGCAAGTTGTGGCTTCGTTAGTTAGGAACACGACTGCTCGCAAACCATGCTTAAAAGTGTCAACCGTTTTTCTTGTTTTAAATTACATATACGCCAAAATGGTATAGTGCTTACTCTATCGAACGGAATGTTAAATAATAATTTGAATTATAATAAAACGTTATGGAGATAACGCGGTTCACGGAAAATTAACTTTCAAAATCAATTGCAGGACAATTGCTGTATGTATGTATGCGGTTTTTCATATGCTTTCATATAATATTCGAAATACGAAATAAATATGTTTCAACCGATTGAAGGACAATTTTAAGAGTGCACGTATACGTATCTTATCACTACTGAGTTGGCATAGTTATATCGATAAGACTAATAAAGTAGACACGCGTTTGACTCTCAAAGTAGCATACGTTTACAGTTCAATATATAGGCAAACGCTTGTGACTAGTAAAATCTTTCATAGTAGGAAAGTAATTAACAGTTTTAAGGATGTAAGCAAAACTATTATTGAATGTCAACGGGTTTGAAAAAATATTTATTATATAAATATATTTATTTTCATATGTGGGTCTCTTCGTTATTTATTTACAGAAATGATAAAAAAGTTATATTATTCTAGTTAAGGTAATACGTTCGATTAATGTTGTGTTATCGAACAAAGAAATATAATATAACAGAGAAACAACCCGTCTCGATATCAACTATTTAATAAGTATAGGGATGCATATTATTTTAGATTCCATTATTTTTCAGCCATAACTTCGCAGCATGTCGTTACAGACAACACCGGTTAGGAAAAATAAGTACTCTGTTGGAATGTTTGGTTGCGGCCGAATCGCAGGTAATGTTGCTTTTTACGAAGAACACTCTCTGTAACATGCGGGAAAAAATAACCTGCGTATTTTGAAGGGCTTTCATTTTATATAAGTGTTACCACAGCTTTCAATATTAGGTCATTATATTTAGATTTATACATGTATATACAATTGTATGCTTTATTGTTTTGTATCGTGTTCAGCATTTTTTGGTAAGTAATGGTATGTTTCCGCATATAATATTTGTTTGCATCATGCTATAATGTCGAATGATTTATACTTTTGACAAGTAAAAGTGTTACACGTACGAGTGTCATATGCGTAGACCTGTACAAATCCTTGCTCATTACTTCGTCCACTAATTGTACCCTTCCAAAATGTCCCTTTAACAAACATACAAAGCAACATAATCCTTGCTTACCACTTTGTCCACTTATGTTAACCTACACTAAGGTGTCCACCTGACAAACATACTACGCAATAGAAGGCTGGATCTGAAGTGGATCGTAGAAAACGACGAGAAACGAATCCAACAAGTGAAAGAAGATTTCCATATTGGATCGGAAATACCGTTCTATAAGTCATCCGAACGAGATCGACTGTTAGCGGACGAAAGGTGGGCAATCTTATCAATTTATTATACAGACGCAGAAATAACGGTCTTTATATAAGTGTCTTTTGTTTAATGCTATGTTTACATGCAATACTTACACTATATCGGTTGCATACATGATATATGGTAAATAAAGATACATACTATCAATTGTAGTATGATTTTACTGAGCAAACTAAGTGACTGCGATCAAAATGAAAATGTTAATTTCAGGTTTACGCATTGCATTTCGCAGAAAAAGTTGTTCTAAAACCTTGTCCAAAAGTACCGGTAGCTCTTTAACCTTGATCATAAGTAACTTTAAATCCTTGTTTAAAAATAACACAAAATCCATTTTCAAAAGAAGCTCTCAATTATCGTTCTTCCTTCCACCTCTTTGTCAGCATCTCCACCGGAACTAATACCACTAACCTCTTTTAACTTCTTAAAGCACCAGCACCACTGCCAGTACCAACCTTCAACGCTGTCTGAATGCAAATCGGGACATGCGCGTTTCTTAAGTTTTTTGTACCAACATCACTTCGTCTCTATCATTCAGTTGTATACATTTAATTTACTTATTCCTTTGTATGTGCCCGTTAGTCTGGATGCGGTTGTGGTCGTATCGCCCACCAGCACACACACGGAATACATCGTGCAAAGTCTGAAATACGGTATGACCTAAGGGACGGTTTAGAATATATACATATTGTATACGAAACACCCACATTGAGCAGTTGGAATTATGGTTGGTCATATAATATTTTAGAGTGCTAAAACGATGCGAATAGTGTGAACTCTAAAGTATGGAAGGGCGTAAGTGATATATTTGAATTATTGTATACGGAGAACACTGTGCCAACTATGGGAGAGAATAAGACTAGTTGTGTTTAAGAACATGAACAAGGTCGGTTGTGTACAAACCACACATAGTGTACGCATTGTCGTCTATGGTGCTTAGGGAATGTTAAGAATGTGTATAATGCATACGAAACATGGAATTGTGTCTCGCTTTAGTAAAACGGTACTTAATGCATGTGCGTTAAGGTTCGTCCCATATACGCATGTGCAGTCCGCACAAAATAATCAGGGATGACATTTTTTCCGCCTTTATAGTATTTTTCATGTAAAGAAAGTCTCTTCTTCGCGAATGTCACGTTTAGGCTTTAAGTGTATTCGTTTATTAGTCTGTGCTGACTGCACAGGCTTATCTTGGACGACACTTTCCGCACATGCATTTAAATCGTTTTTCAATAGCGAGTCACATATAAAAATATGTGTTCACATCTGCTTTGATAGGAAAATGTGCGTTCACCTCTGCTTTGATAGAAAAATGTGTGTTCAACTCTTCATTGGCATGAATATCGTAAGGATGATGTATGAATATAATTGTATCGAAAGGAAATGATGTGTTCACCGAGAAACCAGCCGGAGAGTCTGCTGCAGACATAAAGCTTTGCTACGAAACTGCAGAGAAAACGGGACGTATTCTCCTGACGGGGTTTCAAAGGTGCGTTGATTGCTCCCACGCGCACGCGTGGTATACAAGGCCATACCTCGTGACTCTTAACGACACTGTTAACATAAAAAATCTCAGAAACATTCTAAATACATAAAATGTTGTAAATTGGTACTGGATTTGTAAAACATGTCTACCGATGCAGTGTTGAATTTGAGAACATAAAACAATTTCGTCACTATTATATATATTTTTCTTTTTGAAGGGACATTTTTAGACGTAACTGCTATGCATGATAACAATACCATTGTATTAACTGAACACGAAATCTTTAATATTCTTTCGAGTTATATAGTAATGCATCGTTAAATATATATATATATATATAACAAAGTCTCTATTAGCCTTGTTGTATTTAAACAAAAACGCTGTATTTACTTTTTGCCGAAGCTTTCGACGTCACGGTCTTCATCAGCGGCCATTTTTTATTTTCAGATGTTTTATTATCTAAATAATACAACATCTGAAAATAAAAAATTGCCGCTGATGAAGACAGTGACGTCGAAAGCTTCGGCAAAAAGTAACTACAGCGTTTTTGTTTATAAATAAAAAGATATATATAAAAAAAAAATATATATATATATATATATATATATATATATATATATATATATTATAGTTTCATAGCCCCAGAACTCGCAATATCATTTTATCAATAGACATTGTGTGTAAGATGGCATTCATAGGAAGCCTTGTCATAAAACATCGCAATAACGTTCTCTCAATACTCTCATTTCCAATCTGCAGGCGTTACGATGAGTCATTCCGAGACGTGAAGACTGCGATTGACAGCGGGCGACTGGGCAAGATACAGGCGATCAAAACAACCACGAGAGACTCGCCAAAACCGTCGTACACTTTCCTGAAATCTGCAGGTTAAACAAGAACAAGTACATGTTTAAACAAATCGAAACTCCAGTTGCGTCGGCAGATCATTATTATCAACGCTTCGTTTATTTATCTTAAACAAGTTACCAATAGTTCCACACATTCACACACTTGCATCGGGACGACGAAAAGTATGTCAATAAAGTTTTTAAGAATTCCAGATGCAATGATCTTCAACTTGAGGTATACATTTGACCATGGCCAAATTGACTTGCATTTTGTGTGCGACACACTGTCTTTAAATGCTATGCAAAATAGGGATTTGGTCACAGATAAGCAACATGATAATTTCAAGGAATGTCCCCAAACTCAAACATGGTACACATTATATTTAACAACCTATATAACACTCATGAACAAAAAAGCTATGAAATCTTAGTTTATATATTTATTTGTTCTTTTGATGGGTGATTATCTTTAGGCGAATAAAAGTGTGTATCATTTATTTTGTGTACCCTTATATCATTGTTCAGGGCCCGTAGACTTAAGTCCAAGAAAGTTATTTAAATTGGAATATTAAAAAACGCTTAAATATTGAGTCAAACGCGGCACAAATTGCCTCTATCTACACAATTCTTCACGAAGAACACTTTGTAAATGACGTGATCACCAGTGGAAGAATGTATATCTTTAAACACTGGACGTGTTTTTCTTGGTACTGAGTTTATTTTTCTTTCTTTTTTATTTTAAGTTTTAGAATCGGTTGGTGAATACAGGCAAAAACGACCCTTTGTACCTCATTGATCCATATCCTACTGTCTTTCACCTCTCTGTTCACTCTGAAATAAGCAGACGATTTATGCCATCTTACGAAGGAGTCCGGAGATAGCCGATGTATCACGATTGCTCATTGCAGACAGCACCGGATGCAACATCCTGGCGGACCTCTGCGTTCACGACATCGACATGATCGTGTGGCTCACCAAGGCACAGCGGCCCGAGTCCATCTACATCAACTGCCACGTGCACGACCCGGCGTTGCAGGAATGCAGGTCTGAACAAGGACACGACTGAAGATTGTCTTTATTATTGACCAATTCTTGAAAACAAAAGAAAAGCTTCGTTGCGGAAGAACAGCATTACAAATGATTCATTACTTAAAGACAATAATTTCTAACGGTCTTAATAAAATGATTAATGATTTATAAGACCATAGTTTAGGCTAAATATTTTTTTGATGACTGCATTTGATTACTATCATTTGCAAATGAACAAACTCGTCTTTACGGGAAAATAAGATGAATTAAGATTCATTACTTAAAATAATGATTCCTAACGTTATGAATTATAAACTGCTTAAAGGGATCTTTTCACGCTTTGGTAAATTGACAAAATTGAAAAAAGTTGTTTCAGATTCGCACATTTTCGTTTTAGTTATGATATTTGTGAGGAAACAGTAATACTGAACATTTACCATGGTCTAATATAGCCATTATATGCATATTTTGACGATTTTAAAACCTAAAAATTATAAAGCGTTGCAACGCGAAACGATTGAATAATTTGGAGAGTTCTGTTTTTGTCGTTAAATTTTGTGAAACTACGAAGATTGCTTATATAAGGTATAAAATACGTCATGCATATGTACTCGGCGGTATAGCTCAATAGGCTAAAGCGTTTTTACTTCAGGACTCTGGCAGGACTCCAGGGGTCACTGGTTCGAAACCTGCTCCGGGCAATGTTCTTTTCCTTTTTTTAATTTTATTCTTGATTTTTTACTGGAGCTTTTACGATCCAATGTTTACATTTATCAATATAAAGCATTTAATGAATAAGTTAAAAAATGCCAAAATCTGTGAAAAGGCCCCTTTAATGCTATATATGACATTAATATATTGGTTAGGCTTCATATGCATCTGTTTATATTGATTTATTTAAATCTCGTTACTACTCGAATACTGAATCTCTCAATACACGAATGTTTGAATTTACATGCACTCTTTCGTGAGAGATGTCGTCGGATTATAACAATATTATGTTTTTTACTGTTTTCCGTCATTTATAAATTGTTCTGATAAATATGATACTATAACCTAAATTGAATCGCAAACCAATGGTAGTCTGCAAACATATTATATTGTATAGAAGCAAATTGTTATGGATCATGTTTATGTTAAAATAGGTACTTATTACAGTTGCAAGTGTTATTTATAACAAATGACATGATACACAAGCCTTTGGCGGAATCTGTTCACATCTAACTCCTATCAAATAAGCCCATATTTCCGTGTCCAAACGTTTATCAATGATTTCAAGTGTTTCTCAGGATGATCGTCCCAACTACGCTGCACTAAAATTTTAAGCGAAGATGTTTCTATGAATATGTTTTGTGACAGTTATTTATTTCGATCGAGTTTTATCAACTGGAAACATATTGCTGTCTGAGATGTGTGGTTTTTCTGCAAATAGGGAGCCTGATGCGTTGGCTGGTCTCATAAAATACCCGGACGGCACTTTGGTAACCATGGATGCCTTCAGAGAAAGCGTGTATGGCTACGACATTCGTCTGGAGGTAATTATGTTTCTAGTTTACGAGAAGTTGTACATTTAGCGTTTATAAAAAGCCCACATATATAAATGGAAACTTGTTGATAGGAATCTTATAGTTAATCGAAATTCGTTGATTGTCTAGTGGGAATCGGCATTCATTTGTTCAGTCACGAACTACGGACAGATCTTTTATACATCAATTTAAGCCTAGTTGTGGGAAAACGGGGCTTAATGCATGTCCGTAAATGGTCGTCCCAGATTAGCCTGTGTAGTCCGCACAAGCTTATCTGCGACGAATCTTTCCGCTCATGCATTAAGCCCCGTTTTCCCAGAGTGCGGCTCATTTGAAAATGCATCGCAACAATCACTACTACAGTTCAAAACCGACAACAAACAGCTTGCGATGAATCATCCAGAAATAATGTAGAAGGGCTATTAAATCCTAACTTCGGATTCAAGTAGTAGTTTGACACTTCGTACGGCGTTATCGTTTAAATAAACTAAGCTCGCCGTTTAAATGTTCTTACGTTACCCCTTATATGACTGAAAACTGTTTAATAACGACGAAAAACCCAAATCAAGCTAACACCATCTTTACTTAATCGGTCGGCTTTATATCATACTTGAACAGACGCTGACATGGTATGAAATATAATAGGGTCATATCAATTTACGTCCACTGCAGGCATTCGGCACCCAGGGTATGGCCCTAGCGGAGAACCCACGGGAGAGTTCCACTGTAATAGACGGGGCCTTTGGTGGTACCAGCCGTCGGCTTTACAACTCCTTCCCGCAGAGGTTTGAGGCGCCATTTGCTGCTGAGCTCGCGCACTTCATTGATTGCATGGACGGTAAATGTGTAATTGATTACACTAGTATTGGTATAAAAGCTTATTCTAATGCATTTTTATATTTACTCCTCCAAATGTCTCGCACAATACTTTCTTTGAGTGTAGAGATTATTAAAAAGGTTATGTTTCTTTACTATTGATAGCAGGTGTATAACCAGTGATGTCAACTTTTTTTTGCTGTTATCTTTGAGGTGCCTTGGTTAACCCATTTATGCCTAGTGGACTCTCCCATCCTTCTAAATGGGATCAATTTATTTCCAAAATTAGGAATGTAGAATATTTCTTACACAAATTCCTTTAAGCAAACAGCGTAGACCCAGATGAGACGCCGCATCATGCCACGGCTTTTTTCTAGACGCTAGGCATAAATGGGTTAAAGCGGTATACCAGCATTATGTCTCAATTTTAAACTGAACCATGAACGAGAAAGTTGAATATATTATACTTATTAGATATATTCACGGTACTGTAAGGCAAATGATTGTTTCTTCAATGAAATCCATAATTACCAAGTTATTAATTGTACTACGCCGATACGAACATGCATACTGTATTTTTGTATTGTGCGTATTTTTCCCCCAAAAGAAACAGTATACACATTTTGATTAGAAGCATGAGTTTTCATCTCTATAAACAAAACATATTTGTACTTCTTAAAAACTTTAATTTCGTTTATCTTATGTGTCCCGTTTGCTCTGTAATTGTATTCTAGTTTGCAATTGATCAGCGTAATAAGAATATATTATGAATAGACTATGGACTGTGTCGCGTATCGCACCCGACTCCCAACTTCAATGGTCAGTATCACATTTATAGGTCAAACTTTTAATTCGGCCATACAACAGTTTGTCCGGACTGTAGCTTCTTATTCCGTAATGCAATATGAATATGATTTAACATTATGTGTATGCTTCATGTCACGTGCAACAACCGTCCCCGAGCTCAAATGTCAGGTCCAAAATGTGACGCTATCACCCGTCATGCAAGCATCAAATAACTTACCGCATATGTTCTCCATGCTTATAGCTCCGAAGGCAAAGCCAAACTTAGAGATCAAAGGTCAAATTTGACCATTATACATCATACAATGGCATCACTTCAACTTTGCGCACTGAGAAAACAGGGTTTAAAGCATGTTCGAAAAGTATCGTTCCAGATGTTTATACTGTGCAGTCCAAACAGGCCAATTAGGGACGACACTGTCCGCTTTAATGGTATTTTTCTTTTGAAAGCAGCTTTTATTTTAGCGAATCAAATTAATTCGGAAAGTGTCGTCTCTAATTAGACTGCGTGAACTGCACAGGCTCATCTGGTACAACACTTAACGCAAATGCATTTAGCCCGATATCCTACGAGCGAGGCTTAATCTATTTCAGGAAAAGCGACTCCTCTGATAACGAAGGAGGAGAGTCTTTGTGTGGCGGAAATAATCGAGAAAGGCATCCTGTCCTACAAGGAGAAACGGGTAGTCATGTTCTGAACCCACTTCGACTGCTTCTATCCAAGTCGTTAGGGACATCGACCACGACTTGTGTACTTCCGCTATTCACTTAATTTGCTAGGGGCATCGCACATTGTTTTGTACCTAGTATATGACTTGTACATGAAAATCAATGTTCTCTGTTTATATGCGGACGGCATGGATACGAGACAAAAAGATGAATCAAAATATACGTCGAAGCTACTTTAGTTGTGGATAATTAATTATTTGACATATTTACGAAACATTTACATACAGAGTGATAGTATTTAAGACGTATGTCGACAACTTCTTTTGGAAGCCTATAAAAAATCTTACGTGCACACAATGACTTCCTCAAGAGACGTGGGCACTTTCTTATAAAGATGTGTATTACAAATCAAGATGGCATTTCGTTGATAGTGATCCAGTGAAGTCAAAAGGTTCTCCTATACACTTATTTGGGTTCACACGGTTGGAACGAACTGGATAGAATCATTAAAGACATGCCAGAGTTAATTTGGCTGGTTTCGAATGTTGTAATATTTCACATAGTTATTAAACTCTAAATTATCTGTATCCCACGTTTGTGTTGTTTTTTTACAACAGGGCTTATAAAAGGAAACAAACATTATATAGTCGAAATGACGAGTTTATTATAAGCAAATCAAGTAATACATTTACATTTAATCACTCAGTCATTCTAGTGACAGCTGCCTTACGAAGATACATACACAAATGCTCGGAAGGTATTGCAAGCAATACAGGAGTCCCCGACCGGTAAAGATCTAAATCAATTTAAGTGTGCAATACCGCCTTAATCTTTATAATTATACATGTGTAACATTTTATATTCAAATGTCACGTCCTATTATCAAGGCACAGTAAATGTTAAGGTTTGACATGTGATGTTCCGCACTCACCTAACATTATGGTTTATATGTACTGTAAGATTAATTAAAAAATTATGGTTAAGTTCATACTTCTCGAGTTATGACAAAAGGTAGTGTTATTCTTTTTTTGTAATACATGCGGTTACTTTACATTAGACCTCCGGGGAAATAAAAGGTCAAGCATATTCCTGTTATATGGAAGTTTCATTTTCAATTCTAAAAAAGAGCATTATCATATCTAATATCTAGTTAAGTCAGATGGACGGACGAACGGGAGGCATGCAAGACGGACGAAGAGTGAACATACAGCCTTAGGTTTATACAAAGTTTCAATGTCATATCTTAGACACTTGACCAGGAAGTTTAACAAGTTTTAGTGGGTTTAGAGAAGCAGCGATCTTACATTTGACCCTTTGTAAATAAAAGGTAGTGCATACTCATCGTATTGCAAAATCTGATCATTAATTTTAGTTATGGAATAATTAGTTAACGGGCGGAGAGACAGACAAACAAATAGACGGACGGAGGGCAAAATAATAGTACATCCTTGCGAAACCACGGTGAGAGAGCTAATAAAATTCATTTGAACACACACATTTATAATACTGAAATGCTTTTTGAACACACAAGGAAACAATGTCAATAAACAGACTTAAATGCATCAACAGCGACAAGCAAACAAAACGAGTTTACAGAGAATGCATGCAAGGCTCAATGTTATAGAATATTAATAACGTGTAAGACAATCATTTTTTTCCGCGTATGATAAAAGTTTATAGTAAAATACATTTGTTGCTGTTTATTTCCTTCATGAACTTGAGTACAACTTATATAGGCGCAATAGAAATAACTCGATACTGCGATCTAGTAGACACAACGAACGTACACGTTCACGTATACTTTGTGCTAGCCATGATAATTACTACTTATGTTCTTAAATTTAGTACTCATAAAAACAAATTGCAAGTAGGTATTGTTACAAAGACAACAGAAGAAATAATTTCTTCCCAAAAATACATACCGCGGAACATATTTGTATCTAAATATAGAAACATTGTAAGGCATACGTGTATAAGTATTGCAAAACAAATACCAGGTCGATGAAAACATAAATGTCATGACAAGAACTTGTTGTGAAACAATTAAGTCCCCTCTTGGTTAATAGAAATCTTGAGTTTCTTGAGATTATTAAATTAACACTATCAGTGTAGATAAGACATGGA
This sequence comes from Dreissena polymorpha, assembly GCF_020536995.1. NCBI lineage: Eukaryota > Metazoa > Mollusca > Bivalvia > Myida > Dreissenidae > Dreissena > Dreissena polymorpha. The sequence goes on from NC_068360.1 coordinate 16,820,736, forward strand.
GCATTTAACATGGGTAGTGCAAACGTCATTTGTGATAAATCAAGTACCTTAACTCACTCTGCAGTCAGTTAGAAGATCATCAAAATTTAACAAACGATATATGCTTATAATCATAGGGACCGTTAAGTAAAAATATTCTATTATACTACATATATATACAAGGGATACAACTGTGAAAATTCCTGCACACAACCATGGTGTAAACAATAGCGAAAAATTTGCTTCCAAACGCAATAAATACACCAATTAAAATGTATTACAACAGCCAAGACATTTATCTTTCAGAAAATAATACACTTGGCAATAAAGTACAAGCTTTTCATTGAACTAAGAGAGAAAGTTTCATTCAAAATGCTCAAAAATCCTTACTTGGACACAGGTGTGCACAGCTGAAAACTGGGAATTCTAGAAGTAATTTTCGTATTCCTTTGTTATAAAGCTCTTTTGCTGGTACATATTCCTTGGATAGTTTTTTTCATAGTAAAATAGAACATAATTGCTATTAAGTGAGCATGTTTTGCTAGAAATTCATATCGATCTGCTTCAATTTCACAATGACAATGCTTTACTTTCATTTTGGATAGTTCACATGTGTTTCTAACATGCGATTTGATTGGTTGAAATTCCACTGCAGTAATAAATCCAGCCATTCACGTTCCACGTAACATTACCTGACAAATTGCATACAAATCCTTGAAGATAGTAGAAATGTAAACAAATTTAATATTTACGGTGTTTTACATATATGCAGATACATGCAATTATGGAAGGTGTCTACTTTGATTAATAAAGTGTCTATAGATAATAAAACAAGGTAAAATTTGCTCAACTTCTCTGTAATTATTAAATTATGAAACAAAATGTGTCAAAGTGGGTGTGCACACCTGTGTCGCATTTCGAAAAATTTACCGTTTTTCATGAAACTTTCGTTTCAAACACAACTATGAACACTTTTACTGCTATAAACATAGTTATTATCTGATAGATAAATGTCTGAGCTGTTGTTATACAGTTTTTTGGTGTAATTATTGCTTTTGGAAGCGATTTTTTTGCTATTGTTCAGACCATGATGTTGTGCAGGAAATTTGACAGTTGTATATATATTGTATATATGTATATAGTATAATAGAGTATTTTTTACCTAACGATCCCCGTGCTTGTAATAAAGCCCGACGAGTTTATTCTCACTCGGAAATTCACTTAAAAAGCCTTTTCACATTTTGGTAAATTGGCAATATTAAAAAAGTTGTTTCAGATTCGCAAATTTTCGTTTTAGTTATGATATTTGTTAGGAAATAGTAATACTGAACATTTATCATGCTCTAAAATATCCATTATATGCACATTTTGACGATTTGAAAACCTGCAAATTATAAAGCGTTGCAACGCGAAACGATTGAATAATTTGGAAAGTTCTGTTGTTGTCGTTATATTTTGGGGAACTACGAAGATTGCTTATATAGGTAAAACATACCACCGTTTATAGTATGAGCACGGATGGTCGAGTGGTCTAGGCGGGAGACTTTTTACTCCAGGACTCCAGGGGTCAGTGGTTCGAGCCCTGTTGAGGGTTACTTTTTTCCTTTTTTTAAAAATGTATTTTTGTGTTTTTTACTGGAGATATTTAGGTCCAATGTTTAAATTTATCAATATAAAGCATTTAATGACAAGCTTCAATACATGCCAAAATCTGTGAAAAGGCCCCTTTAAGGCAGATGAAATCTATCCGACTAAGAGAGTTGAGAAAACAATTTTCCATTATTTAACCAATGAAGAACCTGTAAAAACCGAAAGCATGTGTTTCACATTAGCATACATTAGCAAATATTTAAAAAAAAGGCACTGAAAAGAAATTGATAAAATTAAAACCCCTCACATCTAGATCTACATCAGAAGAAACGAAATATCAAAGGTATATATCAATGACAGCTATATATAAAGGTAACCATTAAGTATGTTTAAGAAAATCAGCTGTGCGTCTATCAGATCTATGCGAGAAGATGAGGCATTAAAGCAATATAAAATATAATATTAAACAAAGGTTTAATTAAAGTCATCCCATACAACTTCAAGTATTGTTCTCATTAGTTTTAACTAAACCTTACACAATTATTCTACAGTTTCACCATAAAGTTCGAACGCATTTCAATTGTATGGGCTTAATTAAACATGAAAAACAAAATCATTTTGTCTCACAGAAACAATAAAGCATATGTAAATTTCTAAGAAAGACACAATGTTCAATGTTGTGCCAAAATCTTAGCCATGTGTATAAAATGCCGTAAACGTGCTGTTTACGTCACCAAGGACTACAAGCTGTGGATGACTTACTGCAACCGATACTCGATCGAACTCTTCAAACCGGTAAACCGCCTTCAGGACGCTGGGGAAACAAATCCCCTCTTTGTAACCACATGGTAGATCATGGCGGCGTTCCGAAATTACCGTGGTCTTCCCGGTGGTTTGAGGTGACGTCAGGTATAAGAACTGGGAGAAAACATAGTAGCTGTCGTTGTCAGCCGTAGGATTTGTTGTGCTTGCTGAGCCGCCATAGTCTACGGTCCCGGTTTTGTTTGAGTTTGTCATAAGGTGGAGGGAAGTACTAATAAGGTAGTTTCCAGGTTTCCATATAAATATTTCGCCATCGTCTTCGAGATGTGTTGCTCCGTTGGTGGTGAAAGTGTCCCCGTCTTTTGTCCAGTGCAGTCGATGGCTATCTTTAAATAAATTATAACAACGCTGATCGTTAATAAAGATTGCGAAAATTACATAAAACATACAATGAAACGCTGTGAACCTATGTTCATTAAATGAAGAAACGATTGTTATTCGCCCTTTTGTATTGTTGAAATCATGGACACGAGAAATGAAATGGAATTATGAAAACGCTTTAAAACTGCATTTCATCGTGCCCTTTTTATTTTCATTCTTTTAATTGAAATAAAAATATTGTCAATAACAAATAAGATTTGATGTTTTATCTCGGCCATCATTGACAAAATATGTAAGTGAAAATTGGTGACTAAGTTCTTAAATACATCCATATAGTACGTAAGGATTTCCTATAAATTTTGCTCTATAGTGTGTTCGGATACAGGTACACATTTTCTAACTGAGTAAATTATCTGAAGTCAATAACATTTAAAAGTGTTGTTTTTTTAAATCTAATAGTAAATCCAATAGGTGTTTTATTGCGTGCCTTTCGTGTTGAACATTAGTAATAATCAAACTCTAACGGCGTTACACGAAAGATACTATTCCGCTATCTTATTATTTAAAGGGGCCTTTTCACAGATTTTGGCATGTATTAAAGTTTGTCATTAAATGCTTTATATTGATACATGTAAACATTGGATATTAAAAGCTCCAGTAAAAAAAAACAGCTTTAAAATTAAAGAAAGAAAAAAGAAACCCTCAACTGGGCTCGAACCACTGACCCCTGGAGTAAAAGTCAAACGCTTTGACCACTCGGCCATCCGTGCTCAACAATGAGTGATGTATTTTAAACTTTACATAAGCAATCCACGTAGTATCACAAAATATAACGACAACAACAGAACTCTCCAAATTATGCAATCGTTTCGCGTCGCAACGCTTTATAATTTTTAGGCTTTTAAATCGCTAAAAGATGCATATAATGGCTATTTTAGAGCATGGTAAATGATCAGTATTATTGTTTCCTCACTAATATCATATATACAACGAACATTTGCGAATCTGAAACATTTTTTAAAATAATTTGTCAATTTACCTAAACGTGAAAAGGCCCTTATTAAGCAAGTTACCAAATCAGGGAAAACAATACAACAGAACAAAACTACACATTAAGTGGATTGCAACTCAATTCACCGCATCGAACGTGTGTTTGCTTTCGGTTTCGATTAATTGGCATTACACAATCACCCTCTACTTAGAAGAGATCGCGATTTTCGTGCTTAAAATACACATTAATATCAAAGCATCGAATTTCAAATTAAATATTTTGAAATGATAATACTAAATCCATTAATTGCAGTAACAACACTGTAAATGTTCACAAGATTACATTTTTGCATTTGCCTATAGCTAAAGTTTATGGACACGATAGACTACATCTGCATGATTTCAATGTTTAAACCATGTTTAAATGCTGTTTTTGAGGAGCATATTGAATATACTGTATTGATGACATCATCTAAATGATCCTATTATGATCTACTACACGTATTGAAATAAAATCGATTCAATACATTTGACATTGCCTAATTGATTGCCGGATTGGAATGATCGTCTCTCGCTGAGTTTAATTGGCGAAAGTTTGTATCTGTTACTGATCTAAATTTCTTAACGAATCTTTGTAAAGACGATTTACATGCTGTTTTATTCACATTGAGGAACTGCTCTGTTATTTTTGTTTAAGACGACACTTACGCTGTAGGACGTCATATGCGTAAGTTCTAAAGTAATGCAATGTTCCCAATCGTACATTCGGTAAATGCCTTCATAGGAAAGCTCTCGTTAAATCGTGTAGTGAACAGCATGTGCGATTGAATGTTATTTATGAATACAAGTGAAAGACGGTGAACATAACACTAATGGACATGTGTGTTGTTGCTTAAACAGTTCAAATACTGCATCAAAAAAAATTCTATTGGCGCTTAGCCACTCTTGGAAATAGATTACATAAATTTGGAAAAAAGTTATATATCCGTCAAGAAAAATGAATTTGCAGCATTTATTTTCCAAATCTTGCAAGTTGATAACGTATCTTTGGAGATTTGAAAACCAACTTTTGGAATACGGATTATCCAACTACTATTATGTTAACGTGTTTACCTTGCTTTGGAGATGTGCTTACAATTCCGGTCAGTCGAGCATGTGGAGCCGTGTCCTGGTGAGTGTCACAGAGCTCGTACTTTGAGGGAACAGGAACTGTGAGATAAAAAAAACATCCAAAATTGGAAACCCCCTACCTAAGTTTTACATATTTTATTGAATACAAATTGTTTAGATTATGCTTTGGTAAACAAGTTGGATACAAGAGCAGGATCTTCTAAAGTTGAAAAATAGCCTGTCCATATTATTTCCAGCCATGGTTCTTTAGGCAAATGCATTAACGATCGGTAAGATTGAAATAATATTTGACTGTAGTTGTTATGATCTGGATTCGTTGTCAACAATTGTTGTATTTTACGGATCGTGTTACTATAATCCTTTCACTTTTAACTAGACAAGGATAAACTAAAAATCACGATCAATTGCCATCAATTTATAATACATTTTTTAAAATGATTCTCGTCGTGCCAAGAACCCTGTCGAGTTGATGCTCATATGAAAATATTTCACAGGGAGAAGCAATGCTATTCGGAAACAATATTACCGATTAATATCGTAGTAAGGGTCTTAATTAGGCAAACATTATATGTTTATATATTAGATTATAAGTTTGCTGACCGACGAATAAGTGGTGTTTTGTGTGTTATAATCCGTCCTTTCCCGGTGTCCTTTCGTAACACTCATTAGAAATCCGGGCATATTTTACAATGATCCGGTAAAGCGTGGCAATGATTTTGTTCACTATTGATTGACCTATATTTCTAAATTACAGTTGTCAACATAAAGGATTTTTATAACATCGCTTGCACTTAAACGTAAAATCTGAAAGAAAATACACCATAACCGATAAAATCATTTGCAACGATCGTTATCTTATTGTTTGGTGTGAGCTTCAGAATGTGTAACCGACAGACGCCCAACATTCTTGGCTCCCGAAGTATAAACAACAAATTCGTTCCAGCCGGTCACGTGGCTCATAGCCAATACAGCCAATTGACTTCATTTTGGCTGATGTAATAGTGTTTACGGAATTTTGTTAAACAATCAAATGTATTAGTGCCTGATACACGCCGGGTATGCGAATACTTCGTTGACGGATGGCACTTCACTAACAGAGAACAACAAACGCCACGCGCGAGAGGTAAGTTCCTCTGTTTTATTTAAAGTTATATCCTAAAGATTAGTTTTTAAGACAAGACACATGGTCGTGTTGATAAATGGTGCATCCGTTTGTATTGGGAATACACAATTTCAAGGAAGAATGGTACAGTTTTGCCCAAAAATAGAAAATTCGATCGGAAAACAGCATAAACTGGATGAACAGTAAACATTTTAACAAAATAAAACTACTTAGAATTATTGCAAGAAATTGTTTGCTATTCCAGCATGTAGAGTAATCACTGTGCTTCAAATACTGAAATTTTGATAGTATTCAATGAAATATAAACAAAGATAGTGCATGTTGTAATAGGTGGCATACATAAAGTTGCAGGCACTTTGTTTACCGATAAAGGGCACTTCAGATTACGGAGACTTTCAACAAAGCGGGCACTCTAATAACTGAGTTTTATCTTCTACCTTAAATGCATTTATTTATATTTTATCCCACTTTTACAGCGAAATCGGTTGATTAAAGCCCCGTTGATTAAATTTCATCTATAATCAACGGCAAGGCTATAATCAATGGCACGAAATGACGTCATGAACTGCCGAACCGGGACTACTTTTTCCCACGCACCTCGTCACCTGTATTTGCCAAGTGCATCAATAATAAAAACAATCTCAAATGTTTGTCAATCTTAATGACCTTAAAACAAAGGAAAGTAGCAAAAAAACGAGTTTTTTGTCATTTATTGTCATTAAAACCTAGTATTAGGTAAAATCAACACTATGCAAATAGGTTCTGTTGTTGTTGCTCCCCTTTGAAGAAGTCAGTTCGAGTTGCTCCCCTTTGACCGTAGAAAACAATCGTCTGGACCAAGAAATCCTGTGTTCATTTACAAGCTGTACTCGGATATGCGTCCATCTGATTTTTCTTCAAAGCATCTTTTCTACCTATCAATACGCACAAATGACACTGCATCCCGGTGATTCTTGCGTCAACAATTGGGTGTCAACAAGTTAGGTCAGATGCTGAAGGCCATGGCAAAAGACGCCGGCTTTCTCAAGCACAAGAGAATAACGAACCACTCAGTTCGCAAATTCCTGGTCCAAAAACTTCGAAATGCAAACATTCCACCCACTGAAACCATGGCCATAACAGGGCACAAAAATGTCCAGTCAATAACCAATTATTCCAACATATCTGTTGAACAGCAGCAAAAGTGATCATTCTTGCTCAGTCCAGTTAATGTAACAATCCAACAGATTCCTCTTGTTCACCTTCATGCACCGAAACTATGGCCGAAATGCAGCCTAGACAACCACTGTCTACCGTCGAACAAGTTGATCTTGATGTTCGCCCCACCCAGTCACTTCACCAGCAAATGTCTTTCTCTAGTTCGAACAACTTTGCCTCACAATTCTTTGGTGCCACTTTCAACATTCAAAATGTTAATGTATATAATTAGCTTAAATCCAAGTAATATTTGTTATTTCTTCACGAATAACCACATATTATAACAAAGAAGCAAATATTGTGCACCTCGTGATCGACTCGATAGTTTGATATCGAAAGTGAATTGTGTGTGGTGTTAGGCTACGTTGTAAACAAATGTAGTTCCTTGTATATAACAACTTAATGTCATATTGATATCATAAAACTTAAAGATTTGCAATTCAATATGATTAAAATTGTAATTAATAACGCTCGGCACTTTGTTACATAACGATATTCTGATTAAAAAAAATGATTATTTGATCAGCGATTATTTATGGAACGCGGAGTAATACACTGACCTTGGTTACACTACAGTCATTATCAAAGTACGACAAACACTCATGAAAACTTATTTTGTTTAAATAAAAAAAGTTTACTGAATAAAAAGTGGGATAAATAGAATAATAGGTTAGTGTTGATTATAGATCAGGTTTATCATGCTCGGCACGAAAACGAAAAAGCACTCGCCAAGGCTCGTGCTTTTTGTTTTCTAAGCCTCGCATGATAAACCTGATCTATAATCAACACTAACCTATTATTCTCTATATGGCTATTCATACGAAACATTTTGAAAATATATTTTTCATAAATCACACTACTATTTATTCATGCTATGTTTATTATAATTGTAATTTTCAAATAAGATAATATTTATTATTAATTAAATGTGTACATAATGAACTTGTTTTTTATTGGTAACTTGAGATTCAGAGAAATGAAAATACAACGGATAATGCGGATCAACACAATCGTGTTTAATTTTACTTATAGCAGGGCTCTAGATAACGGTAGTGAAGTGGTCTTTATGAGGCAAATACACATTTGTTCTTCATAAAATCCTATGTCGGTTGTGCTTATTTGAATCGCATCATCAAGACGATACTTATGCGTAGCAACAAAATTAAAAAGAGAATGGTAAAACTCCCTTAATTTTGAGCCCTGCTTATAGGGAGCCCTTCCCTTTACGCAACGTTAACGTTTGCTCGAAGAGCGATTCACCCGACCCTAAATCACTGTATTGGTTGAGTTTAAAGAAACACGGGTAAAATTAAATCGTAAAAACAACTGATTCTGGAAAAAAGGAATGCGTACATAAAATGTTTAAATGTCATATTATGGAGTCAGAACTTAGTGTGGGGGACACACGAAGTTTAGGGTGCTATATAGGATCGAACTTGTATGTCTGTCGGTCTGTCGGTCGGTCGGTCCGTTTTAAGTGTCCGCTCTCTCGGTTTTTCATCCGATCTTCACCAAACTTGGTTAGAAGTGGTATCTAGATGATGTCTATGTCAAGTTTGAATATTGGTCATGACGGGTCAAAAACTAGGTCACGGGGTCACTTAGTGCGTTTTAAACATTCAGCATGGTGTCCGCTCTCTAATTCAAGTAGTGTTCATCCAATATTCGCCAAACTAGGTCAGAAGTTGTATTAAGATGATGTCTAGGCCAAGTTTGAACATGGGCCATGCCGGGCCAAAAACTATACTCCAGTCGGTCTATTTTTAACCTAGAAAAAATTGCAAAAGAATTAATTCCGTGTGGATCGTATTCTCCTATGTCTTATTAATACAAAGTGTTATTTTCAAGTCTCAACTCAATGGGGAAAGTGTTTAAATTAAACGTTAAAAATGGCGAAAAATGCAAATTTTTCTGATGTCAAATGTAGTACACCATACATGGTTTTCCAATAAATATGACGTCATAAAGTGACGTGCAACAGTACAACATGGCGGGCAAAGTCAGTTGACAGTTCTGCTGATCGATGTGGTATCAACTGTGATTTTAGGTTATAAAGACGGTAAGTAGAAGTTTTGTATTTCAAGTGATGTGAATTGATATATTTCAATATAGAGCAATACTTAATAGTGCCGATGTTTTAGCAGAAATCTAGTTGAAACAAGATTATAAGAAGGAGCCCTCTTCAAACACATGCATCAAGTTATATATGATATATTGACTTATTGAGTCGTTTATACTTCTTTGTAGATTTTTTTTACATATAAAAGACACATTGACAATCGGTATTTACTGGAAGCATTGTAAGTTCATGAGAATTTTTTTTGACAACCTGTAAACCGAATTCTGCAAAATTGTTAAAAGTACGGAAGCGTGTTATTGTCAAAATTCGCAAAATTTGTGAAAAATATTATTTCTTAGTTTGTCGCATTTCATTCTATTTTTTATTTAAACACGTTTATTATGAACATGAAATTGCTAAGTATTAAATATTTTCTATATTAACTCCATTTCAGGTCACGTGGATCAATGAAATATAGATTGCGGAAGAAATCAGTTACTCTTGTTTAATGTGGCTTGTTACCTGCAAATATCAATACTTAGGTATGTTTACCCTCACATATCTTTAGAATGCAATCAGTAAGCTTTTGAAATTGTTGCAAACATTCTATAGAGAATAATGCAGTACAAAGGCAACAAGTTTATGATACATAATTAATGAACTATAATAAGGCTAATATAAAGTAATGAATAACTTTTTTTCTAGGTTCATACATCGACGAGAGAAGTTGAAAGAAGGCAGTGGGGGCTGGTTATTGGGAATTTTTTAAGCAAAGGTAAGGGTGCATTCGCATGCATTTATTAAAATTTATGTTAACATCCTTAAAACGAATTGAATGTTGAAATTAATTTATTGAAAAAAAAACACTTTTATTTACACTTTCTCTAAATTTGTAGGAATGTTAATCTGACGACTGGCACAAGTCCCTTTAAAGCATTTCATATACTGCGAAAACATTGAGACCGATATATAAGGCTGTTACCAGAGGTCAAATATGTAGCATAAAGGTATGTCATATAGTTCTAAAATTGAATTATATGACGCACTGCAATTTGTAAATACATTATGTACCCCTATGATTTGAACTTTAAACATTTATCACAATAAGGCATACACATAGTCCAATAACAAAACACATTTTTCAGAAAATAGTAAGATCGCACAACTCGTTGATTGTCTATAACTCCTGTATACAATTATTAGTTTGATGTACAGATTATAATTTTCAAGCAAATATATATAGTTTCAAGTTTTAAAAGCCATTTCCTTTGTTTGATATTCTGTTTTGCCTTTTGTGCAGACGCAGTAGTGTATAAAGTATGTGACAAGACCAAAAGTTCAAGTAGCTTTGGCCATCTTTATCATTCAGCATGGTATGTTATATTTACTGAATAGTCCATTTTAGGATATGTCATGTATTGTTATAAAAAAAATGATAATTTAAAAGAATAATTATACTGCTAGTCAGTGATATTTGGATTGCGTCTGTTCACAAGTGGTTTTTAACATTTTGCCACTCGTACCACCCAGCACGTACTTTATTATACTAAAGTATGCTATTATATAGTAAACATATCTTCCAAAATCAAAAAGGACACAGAAAATAAAACCAACACTGATTCAAAATACTTGGAGGCAACACAAATACTTATTTAACATTATTCTACGTCTGTTACAGTTGTATGTATTGAAATTATATTTAAAATATATTTATGCAATCAATTATTTCAGCATTTTTGTTGCAGGGCAATGTATGATGGATGACAGGCGATTAGCAGAAATTTAAGATCTGATGAGACGTTTGATATCAAGTGTGACTGCTTTTTTTACGCTAAATCGGACAAAAAGTTTAAGATCAGATGAGACGTTTGATATCAAGTGTGTCTGCTTTTTCTACGCTAAATCGTATAAATCAGATATAAGGCGAGTAAATCAGACAAAGAAAGTATCGAATATCAAGAAGAATGTCCTTGGACCAGAGTTATGCAACATGCTTCCGTTCATACATGCATACACAGGTTGTGATGCGATTTCTATGATATATGGTATCAGCAAAGAAGCCGTACTGAAGCTTTTCAGAACCAGTCCCAATTGTTCAGACAGATCATTGAGATATTAAATGAAGAAGAACCAGACGTTAACAAGATAACAAATCATGGTACAGAGGCAATATTTTTTCTCAACAACGGTGATACTTTAGACGGGCTCGATATCCTGAGATTCTGGAAGTTTACCCAGAAGGTTTGCACAACTTGTCAAGCAAAACGGCTGCCTTTCGCTTTCAATCACTGCGCACATACCTACAGACACAGATATGGCGAGGGAACAACACACTGGATGCAGTAGATTTGGGTTGGGATATATCCAACTACAAATTAATTCCAGTAAGGACACATCTGTCTGCTCCTGAACCTCTACTCAAAGTAATACGCTGTAATTGCCAACAAAGTTGTGACTCACAACGATATACGTGTAGGAAACATGGACTTGATTGTTCACAAGATTGTTCACAAGGCTGTGGGAACTGTCGATGAAACTGTTCAAATTCCTCCGACATCAATGATCATGAGGAAATTGTGTCTGAAACCTGAACGTATTATATGTACGACCTGTATAAAGATTTAAAATTTTTAAAAGGATTCGATGCATTTATGAAAATATTTGAAAGCATTCAGGTTTTTCAATAATTATACACATCATTTATTGGAATGTTTACGTAGCAAATGGCATTGACACATTATAATTGATTCAATATGTATAGATTTAAAATAGTTTAGAATGCAGTACGTTTAGTGTGCGCATATATATTTATCGTTTCAAATAAGAAAATGCCAGATTTTCCAATGAGTTTATTTGATTGTGGATGTTTATTTTCTATAATACGTATCAAAATAGATCTGTATATGTGAACAACTTTGAAATGCAAAAATATACTTTAATCATTCATTAAAAAATGATTAAACTATATACATGGTTTTTCGACACAAATGACAAAATTATACGTTTTGTTATAGTCCTATCGTATTTTTTGACGAAACAATTTCTTTACACTCGTATTAATTACATAAACATGCAGATGCTATTCTTAATGACGTTTCGCACAAATCAGTGATTTTTTTTTGCTTTTATTTGTTACAGACTGTGCGATTTGAATTGGGAAAATTATCGCGATAAACCATGAAATTGGGAAAATAGTGCGATAAACCATAAAATTAAGCATTATAAATATAAGTAACAGAATTAAAATTGCTTTTAATTAAGTGCCTGTTCAGTTTTTTTTCTAGCCATTTTGAGAAATGGAGTCTGGTCAAATTGAGATTGTTTTAATTGATAAAAGTGGCAACTTTGGGACTTATTTATCAACAAAAAGGACTAAATTAAAGTTATATATTTTGTAGGATGTTTAAATAAAAAGTTGGGATCTAGAGTTAAGAAATCATAAGTCATAAGAGGCTTTTTATTTGTTTTAAGAAAATGATCTTTTATTGGGAAATTTTCATCAGCTTTTTGGGAAAAAAACATAGATCTTTCGATTGGGAAGCAGCCAAAAATCGGCGGTAATTTTAAGCAAAAAAATCACTGTAAATATTTATCAAGTTATCTTGTGATTGATATTACTGGAGCCGAAATTTTAATTTTCTTGAGAGAGAAAAAAATGCTCGCTTAATTAACATTGTTACAATGTATTCAAACCAATTATTACAATACTATATCATATGTTTTCGCGACACTACATATCGTTTTACTCTTACATGTTATTCTTATATAGAGTTAATAATAATCTTAAATGACATCAAATCAGTATATGCCTTTTAATTACATATTGAACAAATCGAAAATATAGGCTTGGCAAAAATATGGTTTTCGCGAATTTGTGTACAGTTATTTTAATATGTATTTGATATAAAATGGGTAAAGTGAATATATTAAAAGGAATTGAAGTTAAATATAGTTGCTTATTTCTACTTAAATGAGATTTCCCTGGGCTGCATAACTGTTTCTGGTTGCACTAAATGATCTTAGGTGAATGATCTTGAGAATACAATTAATGGACACTGTTGAAAAGAAGTGGGTGGGGTAAATTGACCCTAGACATACAATAAATATGATCAAAATAAAAAGAGAAGTCGACTTAAAGACCATCACCAGCATCTTGACATATTTGTATGTCGTATATGCTTCAAAAACAATGAAAACTTATGCTTAATGACCAGATGCATTTCATATATGCATTTTTTGGTAAATGTCCACTGGTTTCAGCTGAAGTTCAAGGCATGTTGTTTTGTTACAAATTTGAGCACTTTCCGCCAAAAATAAATAATTTTAAACCTTTTCATGAGATTCCCCATATATTTAAACACTTAAAAATAAGCAAATCAATTCTTTTGCAATTTTTTCTACCTTTGGCCATTTTAAGGCTAGAATGACTGGAGTACTAGGTCACGGGGTCACTTGGTGCGTTTTTTAACATTCAGCATGGTGTCCGCTCTCTACTTCAAGTAGTATTCATCAGATATTCACCAAACTTCGTCAGAAGTTGTATCTTGATGATGTATAGGCAAAGTTCAAACATGGGCCATGCGGGGTCAAAACTAAGTCACGGTTCACTTAGTGCGTTTTAAACATTGAGCATGGTGTCCGCTGTTTTTGTGTGAAGACAACACGTAAAATATTTTGTGTCAATGCGGCATGTGGGGATATTTGTCACGTCTGTTCTTTCAAATGTATTCTTGTTTTGTCTTTTCACAGGATCTGAACCCATGGATAAGAAGACTCTTTCGAAGTATAGGTGCTTCTATTGTACATCACCTACATACAAAACAGGTGAATATTCGGAAATTGTGGAGCATTGTGTAAAAGGCCACAAGTGCCAGACTTTAAAATACAGAGAGCTTATTCTTCAAAGCGAAACTGGATTGCTTAAAAATTCCAATAGAATTTCGGACCTGCATCGCTGCTGATATTAATCTCTGAGAGGCAGTTTAAGCAGAGTGATTATTCATGACATGCTAGGCTATCTAATATATAAGTAAATAGCTTTAGTACCTTCATTTGGACATAAAGATAAATGCTTTAGATCAACCGTTTAGAACGTAATTGAAAATATATGGTCATATAAATTTTACTCATTAGACATATCCCATTTGTTTAACATTTATCTTTCACATTTATACCAAATCATAATCATATTTCAAAGGGATAAGAACATGCTTCGGTAATTCGTTTTTTATTTGCGTACTAAGTACATACATTTTTATTTATTGCCTGCTTAATTTAACAGTATTCCACAGCGAATTCTGCATTTTTGATTCACAAAAAACGAGTGTGTTATATCTGGAAAAAAGTGTCTAGATGTCGGGAAACGAAGTGCCATTGTTTTTTAGATGATCGGTAAACGAAGTGCAGATGAAAAATGTGCATGCGACTCTTAAAACATTTGAATTTTCTCAAATACATTAGTAAACTAAAATGTAACATGTTGTAACATTACTGGATATATTGATCTTTTATATTGAATAGTAAGCACGTTCTTGATTTATTTCCAAGTATGTTTATTTTGTTAAAATATGTACTGATCATTCAATTCATGCTGATTATCGATGGAATTTTATCGTTTTTTTAAATAATTCACCGTTTTTTCGCGAATTTCTTTCTTCGCAATACGAAGTGCTATACCATTAATCACCCAAACAATGTTCTGTTTCTAAAAATCAAATAAACAGAACATAAATACAAAAAAAAAATGAAGAACTCACCTCTCGCGCGTGGCTTTTGTTGTTCTCTGTAAGTGAAGTGCCATCCGTCAACGAAGTATTCGCATACCCGGCGTGCTGATACCACTTTTTGGATATGGTATATTCATATTGGATTTCGTAATATACCGTACTTTACGAGACACCGTAATTTCGAAAGTGAACCATCTTGGTATAGAGATCATACAATCTTATGTCACGTGAGCACTTTTTGTGTCAGACATTAACAAATGTTTGGCCGCTCGTCGACGTACAATAATCGTTAGTAGGATTTGGATACATAAAGGGTCACATACGACCGATTAGGTATGACTTCTGCCATACATACAAAACATCCTTTTTGTCAACTTTACTATCAACAAAAGTAAATAACGCGTCTAAATTTTAATTTTATTCTCCTAGCATGTATTGCACAGTGTGTAAGTTATTCAGACAGTTTTAATTAAGACCATTGCAACTTACGAGTAATAAAGCAAGATTCCCATATCCTCTCATTCTCAACAATATTTGGACATACTTTAGATACATACCATTTTTTGTCTGGTCGAAGTACAAATCAATAGTGATCTAAAAAAAGAGAATACATTAGATAACACGACATATTATATATTTTTAATACAACCAATAGATAAAAAGAGCTGTTATAAGCATAACGATTAATTTAATCAACTGCTAAACTAAAGCTTATTTGTTATTTAATTCATTCAACGCACAAAGAAGAGAAACATTAAGCAGAGAAACATACAACGAAACTGAGATAATTGCAAAAAGGAATGTGTGAGACATTTTACATTTAAATTGTCCACGTAATAGTATTCCTAGTGTGTCAGATAACTATATCTTTACTTCATATGATATCGTTTGTCAGGTAATTATATCAGTGTAGTTTGATTTGGTTGTTCACAGAGACTTTTCAATGAAGTGTAATTTCCGAATTACTTAGATAATGTATATAAGAAAATATTGCCACGGATATAATTTTCACATTTCTTTATATACATGCACGTTTGATCCAACCGGTTTGACATATGAAAATATGCTATTAAACCTTCGTCCACAAGTACTATTGATTAACTGGTTTCTAACCGAAAACTAAAAGTATTTTTTCAATATTCATACCTTTCGCATGGCTAGTTTGAGAACAAGTTCCGAACCGCCGCAGCATGTACTGTTGTCTTCAGATCGCCTCATCGTGCCAACAAGTTTCTTTTTATTTTCAATAAGACCATCTCTTCGCGACCACAGGTCTGTGCATGGGGTACATATCGAACTTCCCACCTTATCGTAGTTTCGACGACATCGCCAAGTGATAACGATGGCAATGAAAATGATTGTCTGCACTACGACTCCAATTATAAGAGTCCACAGACCAATTTTTTTCGGTGTAGGTTTCATGTGTAGATCGGCATGTTAAAACTGAAACATTACACAGACGTTAGAGTACGCTTAATCATAATAATTATCGTCATGAAATTCATAGTAAGACATACATGCGTTAAAATAGTAAAACTATATATGATCACACACCATGTAAATAACAGTATATTATGTAATATACAATACATTAACAATGGATCTTATAAGCTGCTGGTGTGGGGAAAAATTGTTTGTGTGTGTGCGTGCATATGTGCGTGCGTGCGTGTATGTGTGCATGAACTATGGACACGGCGTATGACCACCTAGTACATATCGATTGGTCATTGTCGGCTCGGGTACTACTTACATGTACCCCGGGTACTCTTAAGTATACTTATATGTACCCCGGGTACGGTAAATATACTAAAACGTACCCGTGAATTTAACGCTAAATCAGTCGTTGTCGGCTATTTTTTTTTAATTAATTATATTCACATTTATTTCAATATTCTTTAAAATGGCCTCTATATTATCGAAACTCATACTCAAAAAGCATGTTGAAACAGTTTTTTTTAAAGAGAAGTTTGTTTAAGATAGTCGGTAGCGTGTTTAACGACATCGGATTTTGGGCGGGAATACTCCTTGGGTACAGTCTAATATCGACCGGGTACGATTAAGTATATTAACAGTACCCGGGGTATATGTAAGTATACTTAAGAGTACCCGGGGTACATGTTAGCCCTAGTACAAGAATGATTGCAATTAAGGGAAAGTACATTTTAAGTTTCACGGGTTTTTGTTATGGAAACCGAATGCCACAAATTTAGACAACCCTAATTGCTTATGTTCTTTCGAAAAGTCCTTCTGGGGCCTATATTGACATTTTTGCAATTACTTTATTTGGTTTTATTTGTTTTATATTATTGGTACAACATTGGTCCGATATTATGTGGTTCTAACTTGTTCACCATTTGGTAAATTTGCATAGCGTAAGCTCATTTCATGGCCATATGGACTGTGAATCTGTGTACATGTTAAAATGTCATTAGGCATTAAAGAATAACTATTGATTTTTACTAAAATTTCTTGTGTTTATGTAAACTCGAATAGGTGACTAGTGATCTATTCTTAACATAAGACAATAGATATGGAATGTATACATATCGAAAGTGGGTAATAAAATGTATTTCTTATGGCAATCCTAAATTTACAAATATACCATTAGATTCAGTTTCTATATTTATACGCAACTTGTTAGTGAATCAATAACTTAACCTTGAGTCAATACAATGTTGATACATGAAGGCATAAACTTATAAGACAGCACGAATAGATATGTAAACCGATACTCGGGTCCTCACTTGCGCGAAAAACGATTACCTGATAAGAAGTCAGAGCAAATTCTTTACAATTTAAATGGAATACATTTTTACTTTCAGCAGGGACTCACATCTATATGCCATACTATTGAACGAATTCAACATGTCGAGGTTTGACTGTTTACTTATCATTAAAATTAAGTGTGTATTACTTACTTTATGTATGAAGTTATAAAGAAACATATCACTATCGTTTAAAATATGTGTGTTATATTAAATTAATAATAGATCTATTACCATTTTTTTCATTTTTTAATAAACAACGGGTTACATGTTCAGTAATATAAACGCGATTATCAGAAGACGACGATAACTGTGATGGTAATCATAAAGCAAAGGAGGAGTTCACAAAATAGAAATTATGATATATGTTATCTGTATAAGAAATTGAAAAACAGACACAACGACGTGAACAAGTATATGACCAATTGAAATGCGACTTTGACGTTGCTTCATTGTTGGCTTCATTTGCGCGCGAACCTGTCATGATCATTCTAAGAATTATAACTTTTGCTTTCAGGGTTTTACGGGACGCGATATTCTGCGTCAAATACGCATAAAATGCCAGTCAGGACCCGTCATATTTGTTAATTTGCGTCCATGGGACGCACAATCATTTTGACGTATTGGTTCTCGTAATGTCAACAAGAAACTCTGAAAGACAACTGCAATACGTAATTTTCTAGAAGGATGTACGAGTTGTCTCGCTTGTTGATTTATGGACCAAACGTGTTATTATCGCGCACCTGCTGTTGGTAGGTGCAAAGTCCCAAATTGAGATTACATTGCGTAAATGTGAGCTATTTATGTCACTTACTGAGGTTACGATAGCTTATCATCATGCAAGCACTTAAACTATAAAAATAATTACAATCTTTAATTTTATAGGTGTGTGTTAAATCTCGGCTATTGGTTACGTAAATAATCGATAACTATACTTTTAACTAATTGACTTTGACACTGCCAGCATATTTAGCATACATCCGCTGCTTGTAACTCAAATGGCATGCATTTAAATATTCCCTTTTTTGTCTGCAAAAATGTCAAAACAAGGTGACCTACGAGCATTCTTTCAAACGAGTTCTTAAGATGCAGAATCAGCCAAACAAGTGCAAGGTTCCTGTGGGACTGATACAATGCCCCCCCCCCCCCCCCTGCCACTAAAACGGCTCGAACGTTTTTTTTCGGAACGGCTAAATATCAATGGCTTTCATTCAGAAATGATTTGATGTACTGTGAAACATGCATGTCTGCGAAGGTAACATCAAACCCATTTACAGATGTTTTTTCCAATTGTCCATACTTGCCATGAATAAAGGACCATGCACGTGTGAATGACAGGAGTGCTATACTACTAATATATCACTAAGTTATGTTGGGACCCCCATTTTTATTGACAGGACCCCTGAAAATTATTAACTTGAGTCCTAGGGACCCCTAAAATTTTACATGAATGTAAAACCCTGACTTATTTATTATAAATGCATTTATTTTGGACAATGTTTTATGTTATTTGTGGAGAAAGTGTTCAGGGTGAATATCTTATATTTGACTTTGAATCGTGAACCTGACCTTGGGACTAGACACCTTGTTCCTGTGCGCGAAAATCTGCCTTGTTATGTCTTTCGATTAGATATGGCAAGATATTTGAAGAGTTAAGCTAATGAAAGAATCGGTTTCGCCTTTAAGATAAAATAATTTATCATATAAATACGTATTTGTTTGTTTATCTACAAATGGTAACCTTAAAGTATCAATCACGCTAAAAAATATCGAATATTTCATTAAATAAAGCTAACCCATAAAAAAATCAATGTTCCTTTTAGCAAAATGCAAAATTTCAACGTTAGATGTTGTCTGGTAGAATATATTTAACGAGATACAAAATGCTCGTTTTTATTTTTTTGTGGCCACACATAATTCCATTTATATCTCCCGTGAAATATCCCGTCGTTCCTTGCTCTCACATACAACTCTGCGAAAGGCTCAGCCCTCCATTTTGTCTATAAAATAGATAAAACCGAACAAACGCATTCAACGTATATTTGATTGGATATTTAAGATCGCATACATTAAATTAAGAAATATGACTTTTAAATGTACGATAAATCGTGCAAAAACTTGCGAGTTTTAATGCAACTCTTTGGAACTAATTTATTGCCCATTTACGCAGATGGAATCATTCCACGCACTTCACAAATGTAAACATTTGAACATATTTTTTTTGAGTGACTTTAGGAATTGCTTCGACGTGTATGTATGTTTGTTTCTTAACATAAAAAACACATCAATTTTATTATAATGAATTAAGACTGATATAAGATATCATGGTATGAGATGGTTTGCTTTAATGCAGTGAATGCAATGTAACCGTCGTGCAAGAGATTGTTTAGTATTCTGTAACCTCAATGATGAACGCTTGGAATGATCATGACATTAAATGAGACGCTTTCATAACAATAGTCCGTTCTGAGCCCAACACAGAGGTGAATGTAATGTAACCGTCGTGCAAGAGATTGATAAATTATGCAAAGAACGCAACCCGAATGAATCCGATCCTGACTCGAAAGCGAAAGTAGATTACATCGTGGAACGATGTTTAGATATTAAGATGCTTAAGACTTGCCGAATGCTTGTAATATAACGTTTTTACATCAATGTTACTTGTTTTTAGGGTCTTCCTATTGTAATTAACCATCGTATGGTACTACTTGTTGTCGAATGTTTTTATATAGCATAATACAGTAGCCGTATGTATTGGTGAGCGTGATAGTGACTTTAATGATAAACGATGTCGTTTACTAAGCAAAATGTGAAACATGTGATAATTTCAATTGCATTATTACATTTCAGCTTGATGCAACTCCCATTCGTTGAGATCACTAAATTGTAATCTCTAGTCATGTCTTTCTATAGTTCTACATAAACCAGTCGCTGATGTTTTAATTTTGAAATCTAAGATTGAACATTAGCTACTAACATTTAGTTATTACAGAAGTAATGTTAAGTATTATGATGAGAAAGATGTTAAAGGTTTGGACAGTACAATCACTTCTTTAGTTTATCTTGCCTGTACCTGATTAAAAGGCAACCCATGGAAAAGCGTTTTTATCCCCACGTTTTTCGGAAAAAAGTGGGGATATTGTATTGATCTCCGTCTGTCCGTCCGTCCTGGCCACTATCTCCTCCTACACTATTAGCACTAGAACCTTGAAACTTACACACATTGTAGCTATGTGCGACCCTGCACTATTTGGAATTTTGATCTGACCCCTGGGTCAAAAGTGATGGGGGTTGGGGTGGGGCCAGGTCAGAGATTTTCACTCATTTTTTTATGTTATTTTACATTAACTTCTTCATTTCTTCACGGATTTACTTCAAATTGATACTGAACCTCTCTTACGACAATACGGTCAATCTCAACTACGCATGACCCCATTACCAACCCTGGGGGCGCCCCGCCCACATAGACCACATCCACCCAAAATTGCCTTTTACTATAATGTCTTCATTTCTACACCGATTCACTTCAAATTGATACTGCACCTCTCTTATGACAATACGGTTAATCTCAACTATGCATGGCCACATTACCAACCCTGGGGCGCCCAGCCCACATAGACCACACCCACATAGACCACACCCACCCAAAATTGCATTTTACTATGATTTCTTCATTTCTACACCGATTCACTTCTAATTGATACTGAACTTCACTTATGACAAGACGGTCAATCTCAACTATGCATGGCCCCATTACCAACCCTGGGTCAAATATGCGACGTGGGGATACGCGTCGGCCTCTGCCGCGCCATTTCTAGTTATTAATTATTATGTACTTGAATATTACTTAAAGCTGTAAAACCCGCCAAAATGCAATGGAGGATTCATAATTATGGTCATCTTATTCAATACCTGTATACTAGTTCAAAAGTCACGTAGTAAAAAAGTAAGTTTAAATTGCGTCACTTCTGTCTCTCAAGTGTGTGTGTTTATAGAGTATATTCACAGGTCATCGTCTCCACGACTACATTATATGCTGGCCTGTTTTCAGAACATATGTATCAAATTTCGTATATATTTCATTCACTTATATTTAATAAATTAGAACAAAATTCGACTTAACGTTTTTATATTATAGTGACTCACTAATTGCAATACCAATATACGCACACTTACACGTAAATTGAGATTAAATTCGAAAATTTACGATTTGAATTACCTCCCTTGAATAGATAAACGACTCCACCCTTGCTCTTTTTTAAACTTATGCGTATTGCCTGCCAAAACTCATGTTTAAACATAGACAAATACACAATATAGACAAGTACACATACAGCAAATGAATAAAAATTCGATGCATATGTTTTGGGGCAAGTAATCGATAACTTCGATTTTATTATAACAATTTTAAATCGAAAATATTGTTCGCAAACATTTCTGATTACTCTTCAGATAATGGCATTCAATATATACAACGTTATTTTGTTATAAATACAACAGAAATTGGCCGATATAATTTGTACATCTGATTTATGAAATTGAAAATTGCACTTGCACATGTTAACCCGTTTATGCCTAGTGGACTCTTCCATCCTTCTAAATTGGATCAATTTATTTCCAAAATTATGGATGTATGGTATATTTATTTCTCTATTTAAAATATTTCTTTCCTAAATTCCTTAAAGCAAACAGCGCAGACCCTGATGAGACACAGTTTATCAAACGGCGTCTCATCTGGGTCTTCGCTGTTTGCCAAGGCCTTTTTTCTAGGCATACATGGGTTAAATTAGTAATGCAACTGCCAATCCGCCATTTTCATGATTTTGATTTGAATGACATTTGAAGTGCGTTGTTTACTGGAATTATAACAACGTTTAAATCATATACATACTGGTACTAACGAAATAAAAATGTTAAAAAGTTGGAAACATGTAACAGTTCATACCTTTGTGGAATTGGAGATCTTTGTAATTTTATTACATTTAGGAGAATCGTGTCATATCCCGGGGTTTTCCGTTCTAATTATAGAATGACCTTTACATGCTTTGTGTAGCATGTATATCCGTAGTATCGACCCTCTTAATGAATACATACGAATTTTGGAAGTGAACACATACAAAACACGCATGTGTTACATGTCAATCGAAGGATAAATGTGTATTCTTTGACATAACAACGAAAACTGCATTTAAATCGGCAATGTTTTGACAAAATACTGGCTAGACTTAGCTCCCTGTAGTTATCTGTTTCATGTACAACTGTCTCATAGTATCGGTCCTTTTGATTGGTTGATAAGATTTGTAACTATGCGCGTGTGCTTGTTCTAAAAGTAGCCACGTAATGGAAAAACGAAACTCTTGCTCATGTTATTCTTAAACTATTTTTACATTTTGTTCAAAAATAAGCGGCATGTTCAACATTTGGTAAAGCTTCTATTAATCCATAAACAAACTAACACAATTGTGTGTTACTTAATGAAAAATCATAGCATCAATCTGGAATAAAATGACCTGCTTTCCAACAAATCCCGAAAATCACGAGAATGCTCGTCGTAATAGTCATGAATAACCATCAGATAAATTACAACTTCTAAAAATTGAAAAAACAAGAACAACACATAACTTTCCAGCAATTATTGAAGGTTTTTCGTCAAGGGCACGATGCTATGAGGAGGACCGATACTATGAGAGTCAGGGATACCGATAGGAACAGCGTATTCATTTCATTTGCAACAACCACGTGTTGACTCGTCGACTTTTTCGGCATAGCTGTATTAAGCCAGCTTTTCACCTTACCTGACCTTTGTAAGTGTCCAATAAAATTCAAATAAAATTTACCTCGGCTAGGCACGAATGAAAACACTTCATTTATTCCATTGGCTGATTTGAGTATACCACCAGAACATTGGAAACATATCCGCGTCTTTGTAACACTCCTTAATTGCACGAAACAATTTTATCTCTAATGAAAAGGCTTAATAGATAGAACAGTTTTACACTCAATTCTCGACATAAATACAGTTTGTGCGTGCACCTTTCATTTTCAGAGGAATGCCAGGGCAAAAGCGTTAATACTTTGTTCTCATATTTAGTACTTACTTCCATATTCCTGTTAACATGTTAACATGTTAAAGTATAAAGAGCAGTGGAAGCGAGGCCTCACTTTAATGCATTGCATTTCAACCCGCGAGGTATCGGGTCAATTCGCGACCAGTGTGTGAATGTCAGAGTTTATATACAGGTTATCACCGGAGTTCGCGGCCAGTAAAATAATCGTTATATAATAAACACGCTATCCGTGAACTAGGTGACCTGGAATTTTCTTTAGACCAGAAATAAGTTAAATGAAGATATTCAGCAATATAATTATGGTTTGCCAATAATAGATTCTTAATGTGTTTTCAACAATACAATGATAAATATTATTTTTGATTAATTAAACAATAATTATTCCAATATATTGACTAAATGTATTAAGCATGAGCGCGATGATTCTCGATACTGTTAATAATCGAATCAAATAGCAATGCCCGACAAACCACTAAAACAGGTTTGTTCGAAGAACGCGCCTATAAATACGGATACTTCGCGTGTGGCCTGTTGACTCATGTGTTTTAATTTCACTTCCATTCTTCTTATGGTTTTCTGTTTTGAATCTATATGTTTATGACCAGCAATATTTAATAATATAAAATATGCCGCGAAAACTCCGCGTAACATCCCGTACTGCGTATGATGCAGCTAAGAACTGCACAGAAGACATTCGCTATCCTTGATCTCATTCATTGAACAATCAACGCAGTATATCTTTTTTTAAAGATATTTCTTGTTTAAAGTAAACAAATCATTTTTCAACAGATATGAATCTTTATAGTCGAACTGATACCGTTTCAAAGTACGATATAATATTATGCAATTGTTTATAAATAAACGATTTTTTTAATCATCTACCATCCTTGCACACTGTAAGTGGGCCAATATTGTCTAAAGTTAGACACAGATTAACTTTTTAACTATGGACAAATGCTTAGAACTAAACTGACGAAATACCCGGTAGATTGATGGATAGTAAGTTGGTTCCTTTTTCCTAGTTCCTTATTCCTTATTCGAATAAGAAATAAGAAACTGTTCCTTATTTCCTTATTTACACGGAGCATATTTGTTATAGGATTTTAAAGAAAAATAATTCAATTATTTCTGATGTAAATCAAAACAAAATAACTCGAATACATTTAATTTATGTATTACGTTACATATTCAAGTGTCTTCTTCGCGCTTGCATAGGATTTCTTGTTTAAACCGAACCGATATTTTCTAATTCGAATACTAACTTCACATCAACAAAACCTAAAGCATATACTATTATGTTACATGTATGTGATAAAAAAAATCTATCTTGTACATTAAACATGTTTGTTTTTATTGATAATCCAGTTCCTTATTCGCGGCTGAATAAGGAAAAAGGAACTGGTTCCTTATTCCTTTTTCAAGCCGAATAAGGAACTGGCATTTTCTTACTTAAACATCAATGAAATTGATCCAAAGTTAACCACATATTAATGAACATAGTATTTATATATTGGTTGTACATGTAAAATACTAATTGCAATATATTTCTACTAAATTTTAAGTGATGATAATCCAGTTCCTTATTCAGTTTGAATAAGAAATAAGGAACTGGTTCCTTATTCCTTATTCAATTCGAATAAGGAAATGGCATTTTCATACTTAATAAAATATTAAAATGAACCAAAGAGACCAATAAATCAATGAAAATTATTGTAAATGTAAGGTTGAGTATCAAAAAACATAAATCGCAGCACATCTCTATTAAGTTTCATTTTAATAACATAGTACTTATTCGGATTGAAAAAGGAATAAGGAACTGGTTCCTCATTCCATATTCAAATCGAGTAAGAAACTGGCATTTTCATAATAAACAAAATATTAAAATGAGCCAAAGTGAACAATAAACCAATGAAAATCATTGTAAATGTAGGTTGGGTATCAAAAACATTAATTGCAGTACATCTCTACTATGTTTCATTTATTGATAACCTAGTTCCTTATTCGGATTGAAAAAGGAATAAGGAACTGGCATTTTCCTACTTAACAAACTATAAAAATGAACCAAAGAGACCAAAAAATCAATGAAATTCATATTTAAAGTAGGTTGGGTATAAACAAAATATTTGCAGTACATCTCTGATCAGTTTCATTTAATCATAACATAGTTCCTTATTCGTATTGCAAAAGGAACAAGGAACTGGTTGACGCATTGAAATCGCTTTGCATCCCCTTGTTACTGTTTAGGTATAAGGTCTTTTTACTTCGAACCTGCATAAACCATGATTTTCATCGACATTTTATATTATTTGGTTAATATTAATTTATGTTTCAGAAAGGCAATACCATTTCCTTATTATCGTCTTATAATACTTGTTTTCAGCGTGTATCGTCACATAGAATACAAAAAGAAATCTGACAGAATACGTCCATATAACATATTCAAGCTTAAATAACCCACACGCCATCTAAAATATAACATATCCGAAATTTATAGTCCGAAATACAGGCTTCAGAAAAAGGAAATAACTTTACGCCCAATTCCTTATTCAGAGGCCATAATTTCGGATACTTTAATTCGGATCATTTTTGAATAGCAAAGCTTTACATTCGTTATTATTGGCGATGTTTTTGTGTAAGATTTGTTACTTATATCTCTGGTACAGTTTTTGAAGTCTTATCTGACCCTGAACTTTGGTCAAGACTATATAATAGCTGAAAACTAAACATGTTTTAGATATCTTGTTCCGTTTTGATACGAAAACTGTTACGAGATATGATTAAGAATGCAAAATGATTTCAACACGTCTCCATAAAAGAAAGACTGCAACGGAAGCAGCGGTCCAAGTGCCTCTATAAGACTGAAAAGTTTCATCGAAATGCCTCAATATTTTATTTTATAATTGAAACGAAAAGCGCGCATCTTAGCTGTAAAAGTGCGTTTTTTCTGATATATTTTAGTTCGAATACGCGTTTTCTCGCTCATGCAGACCGACGGTACATTCGGCGACTTTCAACCTCGGCACAAGACGAATGCCAATGATGTTCCGGACAGAGTTGTCATCAGTGCGACGTCACTGATGTCACAATAAAGCGAGACTGAACCGGAAACAGCGGCTAGGGTGCCTCTATTAGACAGGAACGTTTAATCGAAATGCCTCTGTATTTCGCTGTTACCTGTTATTGATTTTTCAAATAAAAACCAAAACTTACATAGCTGTAATAGGGTGGTTTTATTTCATTAGATTGTCTTTCTCCGAAAGCGCGTTTCCTCGCTCTAGGATGCGTACGTTACATCCGACCACCTTCAACATTGCCGCACGATTGAAAGTCGTGAGAACCGACAAAATAAATGGCACTTTTCTCGGTGGTTATAAGTGATATCTTTAGATATTGCAACTGGTTCCGCTTTCCTTATTCAGCCGCGCAAACGGCACTAGGTTTTCATAACACAAGAATACTAAAAAGAAATGTACTGAAATAAATACATATGTTTTATTCCCAACCTACATATACAGTGATTTTCCTTGATTTATGCGTCTCTTAATTCATATTATTTTATTTGTTAAGTAAGAAAATACCAGTTCTTTGTTCGATTTGAATAAGGAATAAGGAACCAGTTCCTTATTCCGTATTCAAATCAAATCAGTTGCTATGTTATAATTAAATACAACAAAGACGAAATGCACTGCAATTAATATTTTTATACCCGTCCAACATTTTTAATAATTTTCGTTGATTTTTTCGTCTCGTTGATTCATTTTGATTTATAATTTATAGAAAGAACATTCCAGTTCCTTATTCGATTTTAATAAGGAATAAGGAACCAGTTCCTTATTCCTTATTCAAACTGAATAAGGAACTGGATAATCATCACTTAAAACTTAGTAGAAATGTATTGCAATAAGAATTTAAGATATACAACCAATATATAAATAACATGTTCATTTATATGTAGTTAATATTGGATCAATTTCATTGATGTTTAAGTAAGAAAATGCCAGTTCCTTATTCGATTTGAATAAGGAATAAGGAGCCATTTCGTTATTCCTTTTTCAATCCGAAAAAGGAACAAGGTTATGATTAAATGAAACATAGTAGAAATGTACTGCAATTAAAGTTTTTGATACCAAACCTTAATTTACAATGATTTTCATTGATATATTGGTCTCTTTGGTTCATTTTAATATTTTATTTAGTATGAAAACGCCAGTTCCTTATTCGATTTGAATACAATCCGAATAAGGAACTAGGCTATCATTAAATGAAACATAATACAGATGTGCTGCAATTAATCTTTTTATAACCAACCTACATTTACAATGATTTCATTGATTAATTGATCTCTGTGGTTCATTTTAATATTTTGTTTAGAATGAAAATGCCAGTTCCTTATATGATCTGAATAAGGAATAAGGAACCAGTTCCTTATTCCTTTTTCAATGCGAATAAGGAATAAGGTATCAATAAATGAAACATAGTAGAAATGTACTGCAATTAATTATTTTGATACCCAACCTGAATTTACAATTATTTTCATTGATTTTTTGGTTTCTTTGGTTCATTTCAATGGTCTGTTTAGTATGAAAATGCAAGTTCTTTATTCGATTTGAATAAGGAATAAGGAACCAGTTCCTTATTCCCTTTTTTCAATCCGAATAAGGAACTAGGTTATCATTAAATGAAACATAGTAAAGTTGAACTGAAATAAAATGTTTTTGATACCCAACCTACATTTACAATGATTGTCATTGATTTATTGGTCCATTTGGTTCATTTTAATATTTTGTTTAGTATGAAAATTCCAATCCCTTATTCGATTTGAATAAGGAATAAGGAACCATTTCCCTAGGCCTTATTCAAACCGAATAAGGAACTATGTTATTATTTAATAAAACAAAGTAGAAATGTACTGCAATTAATATTTGTTACATCCGACATACATTTACAATAATCTTCGTTGAGTTATTCGTTTCGTTGGTTCATTTTGACTTATAATTTATAGGAAGACTATTCCAGTTCCTTTTTCGATTCGAATAAGGAATAAGGAACAACCAGTTCCTTATTCCTTATTCACACTGAATAAGGAACTGGATAATCATCACTTAAATCTTAGTATAAATGTATTGCAATTAGAATGTTACATATACAACCAATATATAAATAATATGTTCATTTATATGTGGTTAATTTTGGATCAATGTCATTGATGTTTAAGTAAGAAAATGCCAGTTCCTTATTCGGCTTGAATAAGGAATAAGGAACTGGTTCATTTTTCCTTATTCAGCCTCGAATAAGGAACTGTATTATAAATAAGAACAAACATGTTTAAATGTACAAGATATTTTTTATCACATACATGTAAAATATAGTATATGCTTTAGGTTTTGTTGACCTGAAGTTAGTATTCGAATTAGAAAATATTGGTTCGGTTTAAACAAGAAATCATATGCAAGCGCGAAGAAGAAACATGAATATGTAACGTAATACATAAAGTAAATGTATTCGAGTTATTTTGTTTTGATTTACTGCAGAAATGTTTGCATTATTGTTCTTTAAAACCCTTTAACATATATGTTACGCTTGAATAAGGAATAAGGAACAGTTCCTTATTCCTAATTCGAATAAGGAACTAGGAAAAAGGAACCAACTTATCACCCATGGTAGCTTGCAGTATACAGAAGAAGAAGAGAACAATTCTTTATTTGTAAATAAAGGCCTCCGGCCCAAAATAAAGGTCATTAATAGTTATAAGGAAACGATTTGTGTCAAATTTCAATGTTCATGAGATATCAATAAAATCAAGTGGTACACATAAAGAGAGACTTTCCTAACAATATCAGCACCCTGAGATGACATCAGTACATAGAAATCTTGAGGATCAGTACCATGTGTATACCAGTTAAACAAATATGAATTTCTAACATCATCATATTTATGACATTTAAAAAAGGCATACATTTCACAATCAATAACTAATGTGTTAAAATTTTGTGGACAATAACTACATATACGGTTTTCTTTCAATATGCCACTATGTCTACCGAGTTTAATATTTAATTTATGGTTTGATAATCTAAACCTGGGCATGCCTGTACGGTATTTGAAATAAATGTCTAATGACAAGTATTTCGCAATATTTAAAAGTGGCTATAGTGATAACATCTACTCGAATTTTCAACAGAAGCGTACCAGTCTAGCGTACAGCAATTAATAACACGCTGTCTAAACATTCTAATAAAGTTATTTATGTTTCCGACATCTTGACTTATCCATGTAAACCCAAAGCCGCATTTGTATAAGAGAGTTTTAACCTTGGTTACCTACCATGTTCTGCCTACATCGTCAAGCGATTTTAACATATTGTAAAATTGTTTTTGGTATCTGTGTGATGGCATGGTTAATAAAGTACACCAGTATCGAATACAATTGATAAAGTATGTCGTGCATAAAGGTAATCTACCACATTTCCCAAGAACCATAGACGTGTTTGTGGTTTTTGCAACGTGCAGTATATTTTTTGCAATATTTGTTTTGAAAATCTTCAATAGAATTAACATATTCATAGCCCCAAATTGGGGACGCATAACAAAGAATTGGCTTCACCATAGAGTCAACAATTTTAAACTAGTCTGGAGTTGAAAAATAGCCAAAAGGTTTTTGAAATGTTTTGATCGAAAATAGAGCTCTTTGAGCGTGTGATATTAGTTTTGAGTGGGCAGACGACCATGAGAGACTTGATGTTAGCAATATACCCAAATATTTATAAACGGAAGATACTTTGATTTCATTTCCGCGATAAAACCAGTGTTCGTATTTTCGAAGAGGACCGCCATTTCGAAAAACGGTTATCTAAGTTTTGTCCAAATTAATTTCTTCCATACCAGATTCCTGACAAAATTGGTCAAGAACATTTGTTGCTGAAGTTTTGCAGCAGTTTCAGAACGTCCGGCCACATCGGCTGCAGACATAAAACAAAGAATGTCTGGGATATCGTCAATTATAAATATACATTTGCTACACCTGTTGCTTAAAAGGGCAGATAATTCATCAATGAAAGGATTGAAGATGGTTGAACTTGATTTGTCACCTTACTGTGTTACACGGGAAAAAATCAGTGATATGATTTTGAACCTTGATACATGACTTAAGATTTGCATATAGAGCATATAAGGATTCGAAGAAAGTTACCATGCACGCCTTTCTTCTCTAAAAAGATAAATAACTTGCTATAATTGATTTTATCAAATGCCTTCCGAAAATCCACGTAGATGCAGTAGAAACGACCACCTTTCTTAGAAAGATATTTTTGCACCATTGCTTGTAAACAGAAAATATTATCGACAGTTAAATACGCTGTTACATAGGCCTCTAAGCGCAATTTAAAGCAAGCAAAGAGGTTGTATATTAACACAAGCAAATGGTATCAAACCCAATTCCCTTGTTAAAGGTATTTAGTTGAATGTAAAACTATCGTATATACTTAAAAGTCATATACAAACTCTTCAAAATAATATACACATTTTTTTACCTGTATGAAAGGCTTTTGGGGGATGTTGGAGGAACTTCTCGAAAGCTTCAAAATCCGCGATTGAATCTGAACGCGCGCGCATAATTATTTGGAGTTGTTAAATTAGATCGAATTGAAGCGCTTTGTAGTTTATCTTAGATACTTAATTCAATATAATTTCAAAATGAGATTTGGTTGTTTTTATACATTTATGATTTGTCCTTAATTGCCTGCTAATGGGTAGCGAAACCGTACAGTCCTTTACATACAATAAATTAAAGAATGAAAAGAAAACACAGTAAAAAACCCAACAACAAACTGATTGAAACAATAACTACACAACACATTCATAGCTCCAATGAGGTGTGAAGATTTTTTACCCAGTATTTGTTTGTTTGTTTGTTTTTGTTATTAAAAGACTGATTTAAAAATTCTCTGTTATTTGTTTTATTTTATTTTATTTCCCTGCTGAGAATCACGTGTTGTTTGAAATATGAAATACAGATAATTGCGGCTTCTTGGTCTCGATAAACTAAGCATATTTATTCGTCGTTCTTTGATAATAACTTCGTGCTCCATGTGCGTCCGCACATGGTGGCAAATGGGGTCAGCTGACTCCCCCCCACTGGAAAATCGGTGAGCGAAATAAATAGTTGAATATGGAAAAATCTAACAATTATGTACAATTATGATTCCTGAATTGAACAATTTGGGTGAATGACCCCTGATTAGTGTCACACGAACATGAACTCCCATTTATATGTAAACAAATCCTGGATGCGGCTATTGCACAATTTATTTACTCTCAAAACCACTGGGGCTGACGAGGTCAAAGCGTAGTCCGTTTCTCTACGACGTCGGGTATATGTTTTACAACGAAACATTGTGTCAAAACACTACTTAATCAGGCGAGTTTCATCTTTTTTGGTATTAATGGATTAGAGAACGGAACATCCAGTAATGGTAGGTACTTATTTTCAATAACAAACTAATTACAAATGCGCGTTGTTGCAACCTTTACATTGATTTTGAGCTAAAATCGAAATACTTTAATTTGAAGTTATGCATAAGGTGCTTCTTCTGTTAAAATAGCCAATTTCAGTAACTTAACTTAAATGAAACTACATGTTACTTTGATACACTGTACATTAAACATTTTTAAGTACAAAACAGGTCACGAACATATATTTTAATTAATCGAATGCTTTGTTTCGAAGGAAATTGCAAGTCGCTTCATGTAAAGGTTTCGCACAGAGTATGTATTGGTTTCCAACGAAGTACAAATATAATGTATAGGTTACTACAAGTTTCTGTATCCAAATCAGGACATAGCACATGCAGTTTGCAGTTACTGCTGACTGCAATTTCCCAGTGCTATCGCGGTATCGTACTGTCGTCATCGTATTATCAAATTGTCGCCATCGTACTATCTCACTGTCGCCATCGTATTGTCGCACTGTCATCATCGAATTATCGCATTGTCGCCATCGTACTATCGCACTATCGCATTGTCGGATTTTCGTCATCGTACTATCGCACTGTCGCCATCGAATTGTCGCACTGTCGTCATCGTATTATCGCACTTTCGCATTGTCGCAATCGTTCTAACGCACTGTTGCCATCGTATTATCGCATTGTCGCCATCGTCCTATCGCGTTATCGTACTGTCGTCATCGTATTATCGTATTGTCGCAATCGTACTATCGCACTATCGCATTGTCGGATTGTCGCCATCGTACTATCGCACTGTTGCCATTGTATCGTCGCACTGTCGTCATCGTACTATCGCACTATCGCATTGTCAAATTGTTGCAATCGTACTATCGCACTATCGCCATGGTATTTTCACGCTGTCGTCATCGTATTATCGCATTGTCGCCATTGTACTATCGCGTTATAGTTATGTCGTCATCGTATTATCGCACTTCACATTCATATTGCTATCTGCAATATAATTGAACTGATTAAAACAGTCTGTTGAAATTGTAACAGGGGCGAAGGTGTTAATTATAAATTTAAACGACTCTTCACTGAAAGGAGTAGGGAAACATTGTAACAAAACAAAAAAAATGTTCACACTTTGATTTAACTCCACTTTTAAAGTCGTATCCTGCAAATCCTGTGAATGTGGAGCCTATTTGATAAAGACCGGCAAATGACCTCTTTTAGAATCTTAAATTATAAGTATGATGCTTATGAAATTGCATGCATGCACTATGATTTGATTTACAGTCGATTCTCATTATCTCGAAGTTGTAAGGACATAAAAAATAGTTGGAGACATCCGGAGTTGGAGATAAACATTCGAAGAAAACCGCAGACGAAAACAGAAAAAGGAAAACCGAAATAAACCGCAATGTAAGACGAGGTAAATTTACCGGCCGTAATGTACGCAGTAAACAATAACCTGTGACAGAAACCCACTGTCACACCTTTACAACATTGCATTGATTGCGGATTTGTGTCATTGGGGTCCTACTATCCCCACCATACGGCCGTTACAGGTAAAATCATGTATACGAACATGAAATTCATCTCAAAATTAGTTAGCGATAACCGATTTTCAAGAAAATCGCGTTGATATAAACAATGTAAAATTCAAAATCTGTATGAAATAAAGAAGGATCGAAGTTTGCACATGGGATTTACTTTGACATAAGCAGAGTTTCGAGATAAGCAAGTTGGAGATAACGAGAATCGACTTGATAAAGAGCACCGTGTGATAAAAACCTATCGTTGGTCTCTATCCAAACGAACGTATAAGGGATTGTCACAAGCTTAAGATACGTAATTTTCAGCTTGTGAGACCGAATTTCGATTTTGATCGTTTTCTTTGGACTTATCGTGAGTTTGATTATATAATTATAATGTGCATTACCATGTCGACTGTGCTGTTCGTATCATGTTGTGCCGTTGTTAATATCTCCTCCTCAAAGGAAACATCCAGTCACTCCATGACTCTGTATTTAAAATAAACAACACCTTTATGTCAAGAATATTTATCTTTAGAAGATTTACTCGATCATGTCTGTAACAGTTTTATCAAATTGCAGCTTGAAATATAGGTATGTTCTTTTAGACATCATTATCGCTTAAAATAGTGTGACATCTAGACACATTATTCATGATGACGAATGTCCACGTTTGTCACTAGTTATTCAACGTCCGTCTGCTACAAGACGCAAAAGATACGTCTGCAGGGTCATCAGAGTTAAATACCATGATACTATATATAATTCCGCCCCCTCCACACTGGGAAATCATAACATACACTGCAGAGTACAAAAATACAGATCAAGTAGAAGATGGTGCATAATTACGTCGTTTCAGTAAAATCACCAAACACAGTATTCAATTTGCGACATTCTCTTCTGACACGAACGTATTAATACC
Organism: Dreissena polymorpha; assembly: GCF_020536995.1. NCBI lineage: Eukaryota > Metazoa > Mollusca > Bivalvia > Myida > Dreissenidae > Dreissena > Dreissena polymorpha. The sequence continues at coordinate 16,855,407 of NC_068360.1, forward strand.
AACAAAACCTATTGACTTCCTCCTTTGAGAGATAACCAATACGTCTTCTGGGAGAAACGCATACACGCTAAAGCGTTGTCGTAGCAAGGCATATACGTATACTGTCAGACACATGATCATGATCATGCCTAATAATAATATTCAGCCTTAATTTATGATAACTGTGTCAAACTACACATGTCAAAACATAAAAGTGGCTTAACCATACAAAGATCAATATGAAAATTGTAAAATTGTGTCAATTAAACACAGTTGTAAACCTTAATTTCATTTGTTAAATTGCAACTTGACTTCGGTTTGATAAATCAGCGATATATTTCATGTTTAACCGCATAAACCAGACTTTTGTTGGAACATAATTTGATGCAACAGACCTATGAAATGTCATTGCGCTTAAATGCAGAGTTTTGTTATTAGAAAAGCATAATGTTACCTGTTTAAAGCCCATTTTTTTTCCACCAATCTGTACTTCGATTGACACAATGTTTCGTAGTAAAACATATACCCGACGTTGTAGAGAAACGGACTACGCTTTGACCTCGTCAGCCCCCAGAGAAAACATTTTTTTAAACATGATTCATTCGTGCGAATCAAGAGGAGAAGTCAATAACTTAACATATATTCAGCTTTTGGATAGAAAATGAAGGCGACGTGGTTCTCTGTCGAATTTCTCGATGATTTTTGAATGCACAAATTCTTGTCGGTGTTGATTCGATCCCTGTGAACGCTCATCATGCATAATCCTGAGAGCCTGTCGTTGGACATGGTGGATCTTAGCTATGTCTTGACTCGTCTCAGCGTGCTAAATGATCGTTCCAGTGTACAAGTGGTGGCGGGAAGGGTTAGTAAAATGATCATCGCCTCACTCATGGCTGGAAACTAATCAGTTTTTTTGACCAAGTCAACAAAATCTGACTCATTCTGTTTGATGGATTCATTCTTGTTCATGTCGTACAATGACATTGCGTCTTGTTCAATATTATCGATTTGATAAAATTTGTCGATGGTTGGGACTGTATCTTTATAGTCTAATCGATCGAATTTTTTTATGTGGTTCGGAGGGAGTTGATATTACATGAACGAAGGCATATTAGATTCTGAAAATCCATGTCAAACTATAATTGTGCGCCGATAGTATTCTTTACTGGTTCCACCAACATTTCGGTGTACTTGACGGCCATATGGCCGTGGTATTGTCATTG